>NC_136005.1:25705395-25740395 GCF_048128805.1 Centroberyx gerrardi
AAGCTGATGTGTTGCCATGGCAAAGCCATCATTTGGCTGTGGCACTATAGCTACTGAGTCCACATTAGAAATCAGAGCTCTACCATGTTGATCAAAGGAAAGGTGTTTGGTTAACCTGCAAGAATATGAGACAGGAATCACCGTCTGCATGCATATTTATGTTCATTTCTTACATTGTGGCACTTTGAAACGTATGAATTAGTTTGAGAGTTTGTAAATAATGTAGGTTGGCATATCCTGTCAACAAAATGTGAAACACTGGTTGTTTTATGGACTTTGGCTACATAGCTGTCAGTTGCATCACCATGGTCATGACTTTGCATTGTCAAGACTGAGGAGTACTGTATAATAAAGATATGTCAAGCTTTCTTTAAATGGGAATGAATCTTATTTAACCCTAACCGGTTAAATAAAGCTAAAATAATTGCCAATCTTCCATTGTTAACCAATAACCCAACCTAGCAACCCATGACAGAGTCATGTGAGGAGTGATACCTCCACTATGGGGATCTTCCCATGGAACCCCATTGATAAAGAGACCTGCTTGGTTAACTGTTAACTGCAGACACTGAAACATCTTGCAAGACACTTGCCCACAACATTTCCATACCATTATCAACATTATGTGGTGGCCATCTTAGGTGTATTAAAGGAAATTCCCATGATACACCAAACAATGTCCCATCTATCCATTCAGATTCTGTTCTCTGGTCGAGAGGGCTTCATGGGTCCAAAAATTGAGACCCAAACCGAATTAGACCCGAAATCCGCAGAGCCGAAACCGAAATGGACCCAAAAGTAATTTCAGATCAGCTGGACTTTTTCATCCAAGCACCAAACCTGAGTAAATGTTTTCTCTCAACCTGGGGCCCAGGTTCACCAAAACAGTGTACTCCTCAAAAACAGACTCACTGCCAACTTTGGGTCCTGACATACTAATAATAATTTAGTATTGGAGGATTTATTTTATTTATTGATATTTAGACCAACTGCAGCATATCCGTTGTTTGTTGTGTAAATTCTGATAAATCCGTAAAGAGAGGATTTGTTTTTGTCATGGAACTGATGTTGATGTTGTTTCATTGTGATGAATCAGCATTTCATCATCATAGTTACTCTTTGGAAGCTGATTTTGGTTGAGTAATGTGAAGCAATGATGTGTTTTCTTTCCAAATATCAAATACACTAATATCAGTATTGGATCCAAAAGTCCTTTATCGATCCAAAACTCCTGAATGGATTGGGCGCCTCTCGCAATATTCAACTCTGCACTTTTGCAGTCGTCTGGCACTGGAGATTTACAGTATGGCCCGTGGAAAAAGTTAACTCTCCCCCCTCAGCAGTAATCATATTGGCCAGTCTAAGTGTGTTTTCCCAAGGTGTTGCCATTTTCCTGTCGAAGGCACTTACTGCATGACTGATAGGCCATTATACCTAAACACACACACACACACACACACACACACACCCACACACATATACACAGCGGTCTGCTGAGAGAGAGAGAGAGAGTCTTTACTGTGTGATGGAATTGGTTTGCAGCTCCTGGTTAGGGCCAACATAGTGCTAACCAGATACCAACACGCTGTTTGAACTCTGTGTGTGTGTGTGTGTGTGTGTGTTCAGGGTCATGGCCTGATTAGAGATAGATGACTGAACAAAAGACCAGGGAGGAGTCCATTGTACACCTGTACACACACGTATACGCACACACACACACACACACACACACACACACTCATTACTCCTTAATATTTAACAATCTATCCAGTCCCCTTGACCAAAGCTGTATAGTTTAAAACACTGCGACACTGAAGGGTCTGGACTACGTGTTTAGTCTCCAGACATTGTATTTTTACTCTGTGGAAAAACATGTTTTTGCCAAATCTCTCCTTACTGGCTAGAATTGGATTGATGCCTTCTGCCAGTGGCTTACTGGTCTACTACTGGAACTTGGCCTCAGCTGTTTCAGTGTCTCTGTTGTTGACTTTAGGTTGACTTATGACTTCCACTGGATGGCCATGATACACAAGCAACATTTTGAGGCAATGCAGAGGGCAATTTTTCCAACAATTAAAACCAGTAGTAGTTTTCACAATAATTTTCTTCCTTACAGCCCATTTATTTTGCCTCAAAAAGTAGCTTGTGCATCAGTCTCTTGGCCTGGCAACCATGTTTTGAAAGTCTTAGTCATACCTTAGGTAGTTATATGTTAGGTCTCATAGCTTCGCTCGACACTAGCACCGATAATCTCAAGTAAATATGTTAAACTCCCAGTCTTTCATTGTTCCTGATGTGGATTCGATTAGTCGATTAGTCCTTGTCTCTCTCTAACCCCCCTGCCGACCCCCGCCCCGTCTCTGTATAATTGATGAGTGGTAAAGCAGAGGTATGAAAGTCATCCTGGCTCTCCAGAAAGAGCTCTAAAAGCCTTAAAGAGGTGTTTAGTGGTCACAGGAAATGGAGGTAGAGAGGGATGGACAAAGATGAAGAGATGGAGGGGTAGAGAAAGAAAGAGAGAGAGAGCGAGAGAGAGAGAAAGGCAGTGAAAGAGAGAATTACTGATTCATTAGGACCGTGAAGGATATCTGATACCCTATTAGCTTAATGTTTATAAGTGGTTGGCATTGTGAATATGTCATGCACGCTACCTGCATACATAACAATGCGTCAGTCGGGATGAATAGACTATATCAAGACATGTCAATTGACAGTAAATGACTCATACTATATGTCAGTTAATAGATAACAGTCATTTAATCAAGATAGGCGCAGAGGTAGATAATAATACACTATCTGAAGTTTGTACAGTGAGTGTATCAAATCAGGGGTAGCAAGTAACTGAGTACTGTTACTCATATACTGTACTTAAAGAAAGATTTTAGCTAGGCTACTACTGTTCTTTTACTTTACACGAGTATTTCCATTTTTACTTTGGCTCTACCACATTTTGTACATACAAAATGTCAGGCTAATTGAATATTCCTACTCAGGTACAAAAAGGTTCGGAAAAGCATGGGAAATTATTTAGACAATTTCTGCGTATGTAAAGTTTGGAGGACATAATATTCATGAGAAAGTTTGCCGAGTCCATAAATTCACCAACACACTGCAAATTGATAGGGAATCTGTACGCATCACAGTAAGTGTCAGTATTATCATGAGTGAAAGGTATAAAACAGTGAGTGACAAATCTGCAATTTCTGAAACAATGAGGCCTGGAAAAGTTATTCATATTTTTGTCATTTTAAAATGGAAAATGTGTGGGAGCCATGTCATTAACGGCGTCGACCCATACAGGGAAGTGTGTTTGTACAGCGTAGTTCAACCTACTCTCTCCAACACCCACCCCACCCCTGTAGAGAGTGGCTCATTATCCTTCTGCTGCCCAAGGAAACTTTCCACTCTCCCTGTGCCTCCTGGGATATGTGTAGTCTCTCTCTCTCTCTCTCTCTCTCTCTCTCTCTCTCTTTTTCTCTCTCTCTGTCCTCCTCTTTCGTTAGATCCATGCCTTGTCATGCATGATGGGCAAAAGGCAAATTCAGGTCCATTTGTCAGGAGTTCAGGCACTTGACCCGTCTATACCTGGGCACTATCAAACTTCATCTCAATTTACAGCATAATCGTTTTCTGCAAATCATATCTGTTGTAAAGTTTGTGGCATCCAATCAATAAAATCAAGTAAAAGTTGTATTTTTGTAAATTTTCACACCTTAGCTGCGAATCGTCACCTCCCACAACCCGCTTTGCGCATTCAGAAACTATACGTCATCGCCACATAGAAACGGAGTGGAGTTACAACCCAGAAGCAAGGGGAAGGGAAGAAGCATTTTAGTGGTTTAAGACAAGTGATTTTCAATGGCCATGCATTTGTTTCTCAAAAACATCCAAAAAAGACAGAGATGCCGTATTTAGAAGAATGCAGCAGAAGTTATGCTTCAGAAGCACAACACAATGAGTAAAAAGGTGAATTTTAACATTAGTGTGAAAGTGGGAGTCCAGTGTTGTTCCCTTCTATTTACACCGTGGGACTGGACAGGATCTATACTTGTTTCTATTCGTCTCCGCTGCCTCTCTGCTGCATTCACATCATATGGGAATAACTGTTGGAACGACTTGTAATAACCTGGAAATATTCACATGTTCAGACTTGTTTGAAACACCCAAGTCATTGTGTCCTGCTATGGCATTTCAAAAGTTGTGATCACTAAATGAGTTATGTGATTAAAAACAATTAATTTTGTTCATTTTATTTGAAATGAATCTACCATTCCCTACACTTGAGTCAGAGAACTCCGGCCCATGTTCCATCTTTCCATAGGAAATGAAAGCAGCATTAAAGCTCAGAATATGGTGGTGATGTCACCAGTGGGAGGGGCTTATGCAACTGTTTATTACCTGGACCACCATTGCCCATGGCAACCAACTGATCTCCTCCCCCCTCTCTGGCCAATACTGCAGGCAGCATCAGCTGTTGTCATGGTGATGCTGCTATGCTGATCACCAAGCAGAGCATGGCGTGTGCATGTATGTGTGTGTGTGTGACAGAGAGAGAGAAAGAAAGTAAGTGGATGAGTGTGTATGTATAAACTTAAATTCTTAATATACATGTTCACTCGGTCACGCATTCACTCACTCACTCACTTATAAACACACACACACAGACACACACTGTGCTGTAGCATTGAGTAGTGCATTGGATCTGTAGTGTTTGAGAGTGTGTGTGGTGTTGCGTCACCTTCTGTGTGTGGGATGAAGCTTGCATATCAGCTCTCTCCCACACACACACACACACACACACACACGTCTCCACACAGACACTCGCTCTCCTCCTGCCTCTCCATCAGTCTCCTACCTCCAGCCTGTTCTCTGTCTATGCTGATATAATCACAGCAGATTAGCTGACCATGAGCAATCGCTTAATATGACCACAAACTAATGAGACTGAACACAGCAAAAAGACAGCTCCATCTATCCTGCTGTAATCATTATGTAATGTATTGACACTGTAGACGGTCTGATCTATCACTGCTACCACATGAAAACCTCATAACTGGTTTCCTTGATTTGTAGAATTTCAAAAATAAGGCTGTTTTACTCTCTGTCCAAAAAGTTGACCCTTTGGAGATTCAAGGCTTTCATCTTAAAGCAACGTTAGTGTGATTCTGCTAGGCAGATAGATCCTGGTACTCTTGTCACCCAGTCAGTGATTTTACTTTCAATACTGTAGAATTTTCAAGGCCCTGATTTTATGTTGGACAGTATCTTGTTGTACTGAGAATACAAGACAATAAACATGCTGTCCAGCACAAGTGATGGTCATGACCCCCCTCAGGGACGATCAGTATCAACTATGTCACCTTGTTCATACCTGTAATTGTAAGGCCCTTTGGGCCAATCAGGGCAGTGGTGAGATGCATCATTTCCCCTAGTTTCGATCCAAGTTAGCAAATCTGATTTGTGGTGTCTGACGGACAAATACACAAACTTAAGGAGAGTGTGTGACAATGTACAGATGCACTATGACGAAAGGTACAGATCTGTACCTTGTTTTCTCACAGAGTGGGCAATGTAAAGAGGTGGCAGAGGGGGAACAATGTGATGTGGACTCAGCCACATGAGAGGCGTAACATACATTGTCAGGCCAAGTGCGGATGCCTTGAGATGTGGTTTCATGACATCAAATCACATTGAAATGGCAAGTGTAATCTTGGTCATAGATAGCTCTGGTGAAGTTGTAGCTTGGTAAACAGTGTACTGGACAGCTAGAGGTTTACAGTGAAGACTTCAGAGCTGTGGACCTGGGCTTGATGAGGAGGACTCGACTTACAAATGAAACACCTTGTACCTTGACTTTGTCACAGAGGAAATTGAGATAATTGCTCCGACTCAAGACACAATTCTGACCTGTGGTGTAATGACTTGTAAAGTGGATTTCCTAGCATTACTGTTTGCCTGGTGCACAATTGATATATGTTATTATTTTCCAATATATCTATGTACATATCTATATATACACTTTTAGGCTTGTAGCTGACAAGGTTAATCTGCACTTTCTGTGCTGTGAGATTGTGGGTAAAATAATTAAATTACAGACCTGGAGGAGGAAATAATGGGGAACCAATGAGTAAATAAAGTCCTACAGTGTTGGACGTTACCCTGTACAGCTTTGAGTCTCTTTTGCGTTGTGTTGCAGTAGTAGATGCAGCTCCAGGGATGGATTGAGGACTATACTTCTAGACTCTGAAGACAGAGTTTGTCAGTCCACAAGGAAGACAGGCTAGCAGATAGACACCCAGGTAAAGAGAGAGATAAGCAGGCAGACGAAGAGACAGACAGACTGGGAAACCCATCTGTACCAGACACCAAGACCAACTCCAGTGCAGAGAATAGTGTTACAACAGTATTACTTCATTCTGATTTTGTTGGCTCACAATTAGAGTGAGGTATAGAGCCAGTCTAGCCAACAGAGGAGAAGCTAGGGTTACAAAAGAGAGAGAGAGGAAGGGAAAGAGAGAGAGAGGAAAAGGGAGAGAGTCTTGTACTTGAACACCATGAGGAACCAGCCGCTCAGTTACAGCTGAACCATGAGCCATGACCGGCTCCTGGTTGCTCTGGTGGGATCACTTCCTGAGGTCAAAGCTCAGCTGTAGATGAACAGTGTGGTGAGAGGAGGAAAGTCATCTGAGAGGCTTTGGCAGACTGTAGAAGAATCAGCTCTACCCCTATTGACCCTACCACTAACTCTCAGATCCCGTTACAGCAAATCATAGTCCATATTTGGAATGATGATATTGGATTGCAGCCCTTTGCTTATTGCAGCAAACAAATGTCACCATCAGACATCTCTACTTTGTCTTTAAAGCTGCTCTAGGCAATATTTTTTTATAAAAATGCACCCATCTTATAAGCTTAAATCAGTAAGTGGGGCTGTAACAGAGAACAGCATTCCTTATCCCCCAACTGAGACCCTGTAGAATCGTATTTGCCCAAGTTATTTTGGTGTCGGGTATGGACACTGTTGGGAAATCTTCTCCGAACACAAGAAGTGATGAATCAAAAGTGAAGAGGCAAAAACAAAACTGTCTCTTATACAGCAGTGAACGCCCCGTCCAGAGAAAACTGGACTCAACGATTGATGAAACTTCTTCTGACGTCACCTTACATGATTTCTGTGTTTTGAAGTCTTCGAAATTCAAACAGATACCTCTCGCTGCCATCTGGGAGGGAAGGGACATCATACCCATACTGCCAAGTCCCAACCCAAAACAAATCACTGCTGTAATCGTAATAGACTACTAATGCTGCATGATTAGTATAGTATCCTGTTATGATTGTGGATATACTGAACAGAATTTGGACATAACATCTCTCTCTCTCTGTATCTCTGTTGCAAGAGTCTGCTAGACATCGATTTGTTGTCAAAGATATGCGGTGCCAGCTTGGTTTGATAGCATACATGCTGTCAGTCAGTTCTGATAAAATCAGATGACTTAGAATAACTCAGTAATGATCTTGGAGCAGGACTAACATGACTGTGTATAATGGTTTACATGCTGTCAGACGATATCAGGCTATATTAATGAAAAAATCTAGCGATCTCCATACCTCTGTGTGTGTGTGTGTGTGTGTGTGTGTGTGTTTCCCATCACTGCACCATCTCTCTGTGGTGTCTGAGGCCCCCCTGCTGGTAACATTCAGTATTACACTCTTGTCTCACTACTGAGAATAGAGTTGGACTGAAACTTGATTATTGATTCTTGTTAATTCCTCCTCCGGTGACCTCATCTACTAATTAAAATACTTCACACAAGTCTTTCCAGCAAATCACTGGGTGGCAGGCCAGGATAGGATTAACAACTGATTCTGTCAGTAGAAACACACGTGTCTGCGACTTGCTGAAGGACACTTCAGCAGAGTGGATGCTTGCTGACACGGGGGCCTGAACCGGATCCTTGAAGGACTGCCTCCCTACTCAATACAACACCATGCTACTCAAGTAGCTTTAGTCAATAAAGTAGATGGGCAGGGCTCGTCCGGGATTTGAACCCGGGACCTCTCGCACCCGAAGCGAGAATCATACCCCTAGTCCAGCCAGGGTGCGATGTTAGGTTAGTCTCATATGAATCTTGTTTTTTAAACTGGCTAAAGCATGTGGCACCAACTCTTGGTTCTTGGTTAACTCCTACAGCATCAGTGTCCCCATATGACTATTAGGCCACATTCCTCTTTTTTATTGCTGTGTTGAGGGTGAAAATGTTCATCCTGAGCCTCTGGCGCTCAGTTCTTCTTCAGAATGTACACATACTCATTATGTCTGTTTGCTGTATGGATATGTACAGTGTCTTTATACAAAATGGACATATATTGTAGACCTCTGTGGACTCCGGGCCTGCACTTTTACACTTGTTTTTGTGGATATGAATATAGACAGTCTTTATTTTATTAAAGATGTCTTAGCCTGCAGGCTTCCTGACTCAAAGAAACACAGAAACTTATTGAGTTTGGCCTAATGTAGCTCCACTCACTAACACAGGATATATATCTAGTTTGTGTGTTTACACATCTCATGGATATGTGCCTCCATGTTTCAAAACAAATCTGACTTTTGTCTTTGGCCTTTCGACCGCAGCCATATTTGTGAAGGAACTCTGTCTGTATCATGTATACGCTGTTTATGTCCCCCCTCATTTTTAATTTCCTGGGCATTTGTGTCCTGATTCCCCATTAATTTCTGACCCTGCTCTTATCCAGAGCTACTGAGAGAGTGAGCATGTTGGGGTTCAGTGTCTTGCTCTTGGTCACCTGGCTGTTGATGGACACACTGGCTTTTGTGGGGATCAAACCTGTGACGTTTCTGTGATGTTTCTGTGATAGTCATGCTCTGTCTGACCACTAGGCTATCCTGCCTCTAATGGACATATTGATGATGTCACCCTGCTGTTGTAAATGTCTTGTCTTTAGCCTGGTCTATAGAGCAAAGTATGTCTTCATAAACACAGTGTGTGTTTCTAGTGTGTTGTTTTAAACACAACACAGATATCTGTATTAGATGGAAGTCCCAATCCTTGGCTCTGCCCAACGACTACTTGCGGTTGGTTTTTGTCTATACTGTTGATATTTCTATGTGTGCGCCTCTATCATCCTAACCATCAAATGATTCAAATCTCATTTCCAGTGTTTTGTTTCCATTTCACAAAGTGACACACACACACACTTGTATAGCATATTGAAAATAGATTTTTTACATTGTAGGCATTTGGCTGTGACTTACAATAAGTGCAAGAGTAGAATAAGATTCAATTCCTAGGTCACAAATATTACAAGAAGCCCAGAAAATGGACTGCAAAGGTCAAAAGCATTAGTGTCCTAATAAGAAGAAGATCAGGTAAAGGCCAAGTGCCAGGAAATGGAATAAAAGCCAAGAAGAGAGGTAGAAGGGATTTTTTAGAGAGCAATTAGAGTGAGTAGAGAGGGGAAATCATTCAGTGGGGAGAGGGTGATATGAGGTATTTAAAGCTATAGGCAACAACAACGCACATCAGTGGCCCCAGATGTCAGCGAGAGGTAACTCTTTGAATTTTGAAGGCTTCAATACCTAGAAATCATGCAACATGATGTCAGTAAACCACATTTCTTCTTAATAGCTGGAGGGCGTTTAGGTAGGGAAGAGGTTCTGCCATTGTGAGTGCTTGTTGACTGATGTTAAGGAGAAAGCAGAACATTTCTCAGCTATCTGAAACATGAAAGGATTCCCTCAATCAAAGAACAAGAGCTTCTTTCTCGACTCACCATTTTGCACTGACATTCAACCGTCATACAGGGAGAAATCCATCATAGAAGAGGAGAGAGACCCGTTTCTCCACCAACAGTATAGCCTCAGTAGAACAGAATGCAATACAGTTACATGACTAGTTGCGTTTTGACTAAGGGACATGGCTGCGATCATAGACACGCCCTAATATTCACAAACTAGTTTGTGAATATTCTTTCTCTGGGCGTTGTCAAACGGCATTCTGGGAAATGTAGGAAAATCACAAACTGAAGTAGAAGTAGAGGCAGGTTGAGGGAAAGTGGGTACACTTAAAAAGCAACAGTCATTACAAAATAACTCATGCAGTGAACATCACAGATTGATGATATACACTGGATGTATAAAATATTAGGAACATGAAGTACACTGATGAGGTGAAAAGTAATTATCCCTTATTGATTTCCCTTATTAAATCTATACCAATCACAAAAGAGGAGATGGAGATAAAGAGAAGCAGATGAGATAGAGAAGGATTTTTAAGCTGTGAGACAACTGAAATGTGGATTGTGCAAAAGGAGAGTGTGTGAGGATAGATTTTTTCCTTCAAGTTTGGATTTGTCACTTCCTATTTCCCACCAGGGACCATAGCAGACACCCTAAATTAATTAATCATGTTGTAATTAAGCCTGATAAAACGGGTGTATTTTTACCTAAAAATCTCGCCTAGTGCAGCTTTAATGTCTTCATGTATGTGTTCAGCACAGAGAGACAGTGAGTCTCTTTCTATCACTCACTATACACCTCTCTCTCTCTCTCTCAAATTTCTCTTTTTTATTCTCCTCTCCTTCAATCTCTTGTCCCCCCCCCCCCCCCCCACCATCTCAATATTAGCGCTGGCTTCATTTAGCGCCGTGATGCTAACAGCCTATTCTCCCTGCTCATCCTCTCTTGGCTGAGCGGTTAGCCTGCAGCGCTAGCAGCACTTTACATAGGGAACACACACACACACACACACACACACACACTAACACACTAGGCAGACATAGCAGCCTTTCTCTCAACCACCCTCCCCCTTTCCTCATCTTTTCATGCTCTCCACATGGGTGCTGATGCCCAAGGAAGTTTTTTTTTCATGTGCCTAGTCTGTCTGTCTGTTTGTCTCCCTCTCTCTCTCTCTCTCTCTCTCTCTTTTTCTCTCTCTCTCATATCAGGTTGGTTTGGGGCGAGTCGTGGCATATATTAGCTGACATTATAGAGGCTGGAACTACATAGCCATAACCTGATAGTTCTGTGTGTGTGTGCGTGTGTATCCTGCTCTACGTAGTACAAACCAATGGCATTGTCTGTTCTTTTTTAAATACCAGCTGTAACCCGCTAGAAGCTATAACAGAGAAACTGATATTCTTCTTTAGATGGACACTGGTCATTCTGTATATGAATGCAAAACTGATATTGTGGGTTTAAGCTTTTAGGCTTACTGTGTATAACTATATTAATGTGTAACTGATGTCTGATTGATTAATTGATTGATGATTGGACTTTGGAATATAGCTTTTGGATATAAAACCAGATGAGGTATGGTTATAACAAAAGTTAGAAATCAGTTAAATTGTGGAATACTAGTACTAGTAGTTTACCACTAAACTAAGTAGTTTACCACAAGTTTGCCACCTGTTTGCAAGTATTTGGCAGAATTGGCAAGCCTAGAGCAGAAAGTTTACATTTGTTACTATATTAATTTGTAAAACTATATTAATTTGCAATTTTGTGGCAACATTTCTGCAAATTTGCAATAATGTTTGCCGGAGGCTAAGGGGATGAACTCGCAACTGGATCCAGGCTACTGGTTACTGTGGTTCAGCAGCTTCTGAATGGACTTAAACTGAACTTTCCTCTTTTCTGGTTACCATGACACTCACCCTGCACTCAGCGTGGATTCTTAACTCTTGTATATGTGAGGCTGTGTGTGTGTGTGTGTGTGTGTGTGTGTGTGTGTGTGTGTGAGACAAGCCAGAGACTGACCAACCTACATCTGCCTGTTCCCCTCAACAAGGATTAAACTTGGAGACACTTAATGGATGCATACAGTATACACATCAGGACACACACACACACACACACACACACAGACGCACACACACTTTCACACAGGGAAAGTAGGCCAACACATACAGACACACACCACACACACACACACACACACACACACACACACACACACACACAGAGCAGCGTTTCATGGAATCTATTCCAGCTGACCTGGCCTGCCTTGTGATGCTTTAAAAGAACAAGACAAAAGTTGATGGAAGGGACTGCCCTCAACCAATCACAGCTCTGGGTACACTGCACACACACACACACACACACACACACAAACACACACACACACACACAAACACACACTGACAGGCCGGCCGGCCGAGCCCTGAGCGCCGTATCACTGTCCCTGCTCGCCTATCGATTAGTCATGCCTGGCTGCTGTCATGTGCAGGAGTCCAGGGAAGCCCCTAATTGGCTAGTCAGAGAGAGAAAGAGAGAGAGAGAGAGAGAGAGAGAGAGGGACAGAGACACTGAGAGAGGGAGGTGGCACAGAAGGGCGAGAGAGGCTGAGAAAGAGGATTGTGCATAGAGATGTGACCTAATATCGGATCATGGGAACAGAAAGAAAAAAATGGAACTTCAATAAATAAAAATGAAAAGTTAACAAAGAAAGAAAGGAGCAAAGAAGACAGAAAAAGAAGACAGAAAAAAAATTAACTCTCTACCACGGTTTCCTCCCCATGGATTAACGTGAATCCTCAGAGAAATAAAAACAGGGAATATGGCCTAATACCTGAGTCCAGTTCCTGTGCTACTGCTTCTACCCTTCTTTTGGAAGATGTGAACTGACCTGCTTCCACTACAGAGAGAGGGAGAGAGAGAGAGAGAGAGAGAGAGACAGTACAGAGAAAGCAGGAGTGTGCAACCACATAGGTTCGTAATATGAGTTACTCTAAGTGGCTGACCACTGGAGTGGAGAGAGAGAGGAGAACGAGAAAGAGAAATCTTCCGTTGGAGCGCATGGACTGACCCGCATCCTCTACGGAAACAGAGAAAGCCTGAGAGGACGCACGAGCGAGAGGAGGATTAACTTTTCCAGGTGGTCCTCTCTCTCTCCTCCTAGAGACTGTCCTGTTGAGATACCAGGACTATCACCTCCCGTTCTTCACCTTCCATCCTACTGCTGTTCCCCCTACCTCAGCTCAGAGAGTGACGGTGAAAAGGGTCCATCTGGTCCTGAGGAGAGAAAGTCGAGAGGAGGAGAGTTATCCACAGCACTAAAGGATGATGCTTTACATTTCATGAAACAAGGGAGGAGAAAGTGAGCGAAAGCCTGCAGAGGGGGGATTGTACTTTTACTTTTGGATATTCTTCTGATCTTTGTCTGTTAGACACATTGGTATACAGCGGAGAGAGAGAACGAGGGAAGGAATACCAACGTTGAACTGTAGAGAGAGGAGGATTGGTTGTTTCGGGAAGTCTTGACCCACATCATTTGGACACGAGAGATCAAGAGAGAGAGATTCTGAGGAGTTACTCCTTTTCTTCATCTGTGCAAGGGAGAGGAGGAGGTGAGAGAACAAAGAAAGACAGAGGGAGGGCAGGATCTCTCTGTGTCTTTCTCTTTCTATATAGTATATCTCTCCAGCCATGACCACGTATTTCCACAGCCATGAGTTCTGCTGCAGCCCCAAGAAACCCAGCAGTGGCTCCACTAAGGGCAAGGCTGGCAAAGGGAAGGCCAAGACGGGGAAGAACCATCACTCTCACCACAAGCAAAACCAGAACTTTCTGCAAATCCAGACGCCCAATCACCAGCTGCAACCTTCACCGCTGCACTCACCGAAACACCAAGCCCATTCGCCAAAACAGGGGCGCCATTCGCCAAAGCACCTGCTCCCTTCCCCCTCGCCTAGCTACTACCACATAGCACCGCCGTCGCCAAGTCACCAACTAGGTCCGCCATCGCCGAATTACCAGCTGGCGCCGCAGTCACCGAATCACCTACTGCACTCGACGAGCTGCCACCAGATGCAGCTATCGCCAAGTCATCATCAGCTGCAGCTTCATTCACAACATCAGCAACAGTTCCAGCCTCTGGCCTCACCCAATCACCTGATCTCACCATCTCACCATCACATCTATCAACAGCAGCAGCAGCAGCTCCATTCACCCAATCACCACGCGGCGTTTCTCCAGCAGTACCAGCATCACCACCACTACCCTCCTCCTCTTCCCCACGCCTCCCAGTCGCTGTCCATCCATCCGTTCCTCTCGCCACAGCTCCCCCTGTCTGCCGGCCCGGGGAGTTACGGGTGGAGCACGTTGCCCACCAACCTGACCACCAGGAGCTCCAGAGGGAAGTTCCCCAACCTGAGGGACAGTGTGAAGAAGAGCCCCACCAAGAGCAAAGCCAAGGGGAAGGCGGGGAGCAGGCCGTGGCCCAACGACACGTATATCTGGACCACACACTCGCTGGAAACGCCCACGCACACACCGCTCATACACCACATACCGCAAATACAGGCCCACGTACAGGTAGGTTGAGAGTGAGGAGAGGATGATAGATGGATAGATACATAGATAGAGATAGAAGGTAGGAAAGAAGGTAGGAGAGGAGGAAAAGCAAGAATTGAGAGTCAGGAGTCCAGGAGTCCCATCAACTTTCTGCTTTAATATTGTAGTATAAAAATAGGGAGTAGTACAACAAAGATTGTCATTTTCCACTTATGAAATTGTGAATATATGGTAAGGTTGGAACTAATGGTTATTTTAATTATCAATTAATCTAACGATAATGTTTTTGGTTAATCGTGTAAAAATAATGACAAATGTCATCATAAGAGCCCAAAGTGATGTCTTGCTTACTAGTCTGACCGGCAGCCAAAAAGTATTCATTTTTTAGATGAAACGGAGAAAAGCAAACAAATCTTAGCATTTGTGAAGCTGTAACCAGTAAATCTTTGGTATTCTAAATTATAATCAATTAATTTTCTGTCGATCATCTAATCGATCAATCGACTAATTGTTTCAGCACTAACATGGTGCGTGCTTTAGGCCACTGACCACAAGGACGGAGTTGTGTTCATTTGAAGAACGACTGTTATTTTGGGAGCTCCTGTACACTAATACTGGAGCAGCTTCACACTGTTACAGAACACAGGCTGCTGTAATGAATCATTGCAGTCAGAACCAGAAATGGAAATCTGGACATTTTCACACCAGGTTGGAGCAAGTAGATCCATCCAATTTCCATTTCTTTTATCATTGTTGCTGGCACTTGCATGGATCTAAGTGTGCAGACCTCCAGCATCTTAGCCAAGTGTAGCCAGGTGAGCAGCAAATATTCTGCAGAGTTCAAATTTGAGCAAAATAATCGTTATTAGCTGGAGTTTGAATTGAATGGAATGAAAATGAGGCTGAGATGGCAGCCAGGCTGATTTGTTTCTTTAGTGGCCAAAATACTTATATCCCATTAGTGTTCAATACACTAATAGAAGTAGACATGGAATCAGTAAATTCTCAGGTATATTAGACATCAGATAGTAGAGATTGAGAGGAAAGAAGGGATGAAAAGTAACTGGTGATGTGAGTCAGAATCAAACCCACAGCATGACAAGTAGTGTGATGGGTAGTTCACTGACTGCTGTGAGCTGTGAGTTCTCCCTTAGTGTTGTGAGTATTAATGTCCAAAGTGATGTGGGCATCTTAGAAGTGGAAGGTCATCAGTTTAATTCACCTGTATTGTGGCCATCATCATTGCCAAAGTGCCTTTAAGCAAGGCACCAACCGCCTTAAATGCTTCAGTGCTTGACCTGTATGAAGAATTTCATATATTCGTAGGTGGCTGTGCGTGTGTGTACTAAGGAGGGATACGGCAAAGATAAATTTATTTAAATGACCTTGACTTATATGTAAGCTACAGTCATGAAATCTCAAGCTTAAGGCTTTGATACACAGGCAACATTTTGAGGTAATGTAGATGGACTATTTTCCAACAATCATGACCGAAAATACTTTTTCATTTTACTTTCATTATACTACATCCATTATACTATGGCCCAGAAAGCTATGAACTGTTGAAGGAAAAGTCCACCCTAAAACACTTTAACACTGTTAAAAAACAGCTATTGGCTATGGTCCTTCTATTTCTGGGTCCATTTTGTTGTTTGGTGGTGTATTTTTCTTATTCCCAAGGATAATTTGCCAAATGTGACATCGCATCAAGACATTTCCAGTGCAGCTATAATGCAGTTTAATAGCAGAAAATGTTTCATATATCTAAAACATCAGTGGCAAACATCAGGCTTTGATGCGAGTCCCTCAGAATCAAAGAGCATGGGCTTCTTACTAGACTCACCATTTTGCACCAACGTTCAACACTCATACAGGGAGAAACCAAGAGAGACCAATTTCTCCACCAGCGGTAGCCTAAAAAACAATTTGACAAGGCATGGTGAGGGAAAGTGGGAACACCGTAAAAGTAAATTACAACACTTCATCACAAAATAACTCCTGCAGACTCCTGCTCCTCCTGAGCATCACTGATAGATGATATGTAAACAGTGTAATAGTATCCGAGGGTAGAATTTTCCATTTAATGCCATAAAGAAGATGACAGGCTCTCCTATATCATCTTCCAGTGTTGCGTGTGTACCATGACTTGTATGTACATACTGTAGTGAGATGTGGATAAATAGATTATCGCATGCTAGCTGCCTATTAGCTGTTGGTCGGCTAGCTATTGTACCATCCGCTGCGGTTACAGTGATAAGAGCTAACAGGTAGTGATAGCATGGTCTGATTAGCGTGATTAGCATGGCGGTTCTGATTCAGTTAGTATCACGCTACATTGGATTAGCTCATTAGCCAACCGGAGTTTCACTGCACATTAGACAGAAGAGAGTGGATAGTGATATTAGTAGTGTTGTGTTTGTGCGTATCTCTGGGTGTGGGCATAAATCTTGTCTTGTGTAAATCGCCTCTAGCCTTCCCCTCTGCCTTACTGTAAATTAAATCTAGTAGAGTTTTGACCAAATTAGATCACATGGCTTTGAATTATGCTTTTACACACGGCTGCTGTCATTGTGAAACAAACCAATCATGCTCAAGCTTTGTCAGAGTGGCCGGTTCATTTCCTGACTGTGTTCTCTCCTCCGGACACAGTTTCTATTTTGGCCTGCATGTGTGTTTGTGTGTTTCTGAATGTGTGAGTGTGTGTGTGTGTGTGTGTGTGTGGCATAATGCATGTTGAACTAATTTATAATTGAACTAATTGCTGCTGTGCATCATCAGATGTTTTGGGATCCTCAATTTCTCTTGATCTGATCATGATTCATCTTCTAATTGATAATTCAATTATATGTTGATGGGCTAGAAGCTGAACCCAGCACCCTATTGATGAGAAATAATTTCCCAGAATCTTCTGCCATGGATTTGGCAGCCTGCACACACACACACACACACACACACACACACACACTACTTTAACATTTTCAAACATTCACCCTGCATAGTAAGATATTTTGAATGACTATTCTGTCCCTGTGTCCCATGGTACAAACCAGGACTAGTCTGGATCTGTTTCTAAGCCGAGCCATACTGGACTGGACTGGACTCGGCCATAATGCCATGATAACAGCCAGTGCAACAACATTATGTAACAGCTAACAATCACTGGCGTAGACTACAGACTCTGTGTGTGTATTTTTGTGTGTGTGCTTGTTTGTTTATATTTACACGTTTGTTCTTTTGGCCTTTTCACGTCACACAAGGCCACACACACACCACACACATTCAAATATCAATGTTATATAAGCGTGCAGTCTGACATGGTGTGTCAATGGAGCCACCAGCTGACAGACCGACTGGATTTGTCTGCCTGTCAATGACACACACACACACACACACACACACACAGCCATACACAAAGACAAACACACACAAGTCAAACTGCAGTGTAAACTAGGGCTCAGGTTAAGGCTAGACCAGGAAACAGAGTGGTTAGGGTGAGCGTAAGCTAATGGTAGACAGGTTAACTTTAGGCAGGAACAGTGAGTTAGGTAAAGTCAGCATAAAGGTCATTGCGAGCATCAACTAAAACGTTTTCATCAGCTGAAAAAATTGCAGATTCAACTAGGCTTGAGTTCGCAGTCAAGAAACTTTAGATCAGAAAAATCAGGTAAGGCAGCATAGCTTTAGTTATTCAGATAGAGAACAAACCCTCAGAGGCCTCACAGAATCATAAATGCATGATGTAAAGTATTGCAAAGTTGCTGTGTCTAACATAGTTTACCACCAAACCTTCCAAACCAAACTTTTACTGACTATATTTCTGGGGACAAAGTGGAGCAATGACTCATATTATTATTCGGTCAATGAGATTAGATGTAGGTCACCAAACTATTTTGCACAGACAGACACACTTTAGAGAGAACATTGGAGAGAGATGTGACTTCTGTTTTTTTCACATTTTTTAATATATGGCTTTCAAATCCATTCCAGGTGATTTTTTGCATCACTTTGTCAGGGTTAAGGGTTAAATTTCCCCTTGGGCTGCCTATGCCAAAAATGTATGCACTTATAGTATTGTAAAGCCCAAAAAAGTGTGAAATGCCTTAGAATAGTTGTAATAATAACATGCCATATCAGTTTTATGCAGTATTATAGTCTAATCAGCTTCTCTCTCTATCTTACTCTCTCATTTTCCCCTTTATAATACACTCACACACATACACTCACACACACACACACACACGCACACACACACACACAGATCACACAGAACAGCTGCAACTGTCAGCAGGTCCTCACTACTCCTCAACATCCATTCACTACACAACATAATTTGCTTTTTCGCATTCTATTCTCAGTCTCTGTCTTATGTGTGTTTGTGTGCGTGTTTATATTTGTGTGTGTCTGTCTGCACCCTCTGCTCCTCATTACTGCTGTTCAGCGGGCAGATTTGACTCCGCCCACAATACCCATAATCCCTCTGATCCCCCTCTCCCCTATCCTCCCTCGCTCTCATCCATCCTCTCCCTCTTTCTGCCTTTCCCCCTTTTCCTCCTCCCCTCTCCCTGTCTGTTCCCATGTGGGATCAAGCATCTACAGCTTGACTGACAGAGTGACAGACAGTTGGAGATGTGAGGGGGAGAGAGAGAGAGAGAGAGAGGAGAGAGAGAGAGAGAGAGAGGTAGAGATTAGTGTAGAGGGACAGTGCTGCTGTTGCTGCTCTGTTCTGCTCTCTGATGCTGTGAACTCCGGGTGGACTGTCCATTTGGTTGGCTGGCTTGTTTGTTGGTTGGTTGGTTGTTCGGTTGACTTTTTTGGCTGCAGAACGAGACTGGAGCTTCAGACTTTACACTGTGGACTGTTTAGCTCACAGCTGGTTCGTGGGAGAACGACTCGAGCTGCAGACGGTGGATTGGCGAGCGCTGAATCCAGTCTGGAGAGGAAGTGAGAGGGGATAGGGCAAAGAGGAGTGGAGGCAGGGAGGAGAGGTATAGGGGGAGCAGGGATGGTCCTGGGGCTCCCCTCGCGGTCGGCTCGGTGGATATGAGGAGAAAACGACACCTTGGGGCGGTGGACGGGCTAGCTTGAGATATCCCGGCCAACTGGCGACATTTGACCTTTGCTTTGCCTTCGGGCCCCGAGTAGAACGGGAATATTTAGGTGGAAGAAGAAGAAGAAGAAGAGGAGAGATACCATGGATCATCTTTAGTTCTAGCTCCTTTAGCAGTGATCTATCCAGACAGGGGGCTGTAGAAGGAGGCCAGGGAGATAGAGGAGATCGGGCACACAGGAGAACAGCTGGGGAAAGAAACAGGACAGTGGGAGGAGGAGGAGGAGGAGAGAGGAGACATTTGTGGTAGAAAGGATAGAGGAGAGGAGGGGAGATTGCATGTATTGTGTCTTGCTTGTTGAGGATGCATCACTTCAGAATGTAGCAGTTTGGATGTTGATTTGCACAGCTGTTGACAGGACTGGAAAGTGCAGTAGGCAGTGTAATATAGTATTGTAGTATTAGACATCAGAGGACAGAGTTCAGCACAGTATTGAATAGTAGAGGACAATATACTACGATATAGCAGGGTATCATAATACTATCTAGTCTATCTATTACAGTACAGTCGATGGGCATTGCAATATAGTGCTTTATATTGTAGTACAGTATCATAGTTCAATATACTATGATATAGCAAAGTAGCAGGGTATTATAACACAATCTAGTACATTACAGAACGGTTGCAGTGTAGTACATCATAGTACCATCCAATATTAGGGCAGTGCAGTATGTCATGCGGTGTACGCAGTCGCTCCATGGTGGTAATCTGTAGCAGATGTACTCAACATGCTGTACCAAAACGTGAGACGAGTAAGTCATTATCACAGCTTTGTGTGTGTGTGTGTTTGTGTGTGTGTGTGGGTATAGATGTGTTAATGAGACTTTTACATCAAAGCTCAACCAAAACACTTGGTCAGAAGCATAAATCCTAAATAGTGTGATGTAAACAACTAATTAGAGTTGGGTTATTTTAGGTTTATCTTTGCCTTGCTGCATTTTGCCTTTGTGTGGGGAAAGTGTGTGTGTGTGTGTGTGTGTGTCTGTGTGTGTGTTTCGAAAGTTTTACAGCATCCTTCAACAGCAATGCTTGTTGAAATGTGTCTGTTTTCATTGTGATATCCATATGAACTAACTTCTAATAACTCTGCTCTTCTCTTCTGCAGGCCAACCCCCCTCCAGTGGTGGTCAATACCGACAGCATCGACACTCCCCCATATGTGAGTACAGGTTCACCTTAAATATACCCTCAATAACACCAAATTGACACCTCCACCCTACTGTTTACCCTGCACCCTGTTTATACTGGTGGCCAGTTCAGGGCACTCTCGGCCAATTCCAGATACACACTCTTTGATGCAGTTTCCAGTCTTATAAAGTAATTATGGAAGAGTTTCCTGACAAAAGGCAAGTGATGTCAACCATACATATTCCAGAAGCTAAGAATTACATTGCATACCAAAGTGTGTGTGTATACAACCTCAAAGGGAACACAACAGTCACTACCTTAAATAGTTGATTAGGCCTGGCATGGCACTCTGTTTTACTGTACAATTACAATGTGTACACTCTGTAAATAACTACAGTAAGTAACTTCTACTCTGTAAATATCTACAGTAATTCTAGTAACTTCTACTCTGTAAATAACTACAGTAATTTTAGCCTCATACCGTAATGCTTGTCAAATCTTTTAGCTGTGAAAAGCTACAGTAGGCTAATGGCTACAGTAAAAGTTGGGAATCACTTCTACCCTGTAAATAGCTACAGTAATGTGAATATAAGTATCTAGAGTAATGCTAGTCGCTTCTTCGTTTCAGACAGAAAGCTCAACCCAGAATTAGAAGCATGCAGAGCCATTTTACTGGTAGCCAGCTGCCAGAGAGAGTCAGTGTATGTAATTGTTAGATAAGTTTATTATGTAATTACTGTGGAATCCCTGGTGCGCTGCCTGGAGCACCACACAGGGAGACAGACATTTCTCTCTGGCAGATTTCACTGAACATTTCACTGAACAATTTCACTGATATGATTGGTGACTGTTATCCCCTTCCAACGAAATGTGATCGGTACAAAACCCAGTCACACGCAACAAATACAGTAAAATGCAGTTCACTTTCAGTGCAGTACGACTTATGAAAACCAATAATCAATTGATGCAGAGGAGACAGTGCGTAATGCCATGCCACTGACGTGTGTGGGTTCATTTGTAATTTGATGGTTGTATGTGGGGAAAAGTCAGTCGCACAAGCCCATACAGAAACAACAACATAGTAATTATTCCCAAATAATCATTTAATAACAATAAGAAATTATGTAATTTAGGGTTGATAGTAGGCTCTGATAGTACTATTAATGTAGTATGTATTGTATGTAGTATGGGTGGCCGCAGTGGGAATTGAGCCCCCAGCAGTATTAGTGCCATGCTCATCAATTTTCCCAGAATAATTTGGGGGTCCATTTTTATCTTCCTGTGACCTACAACTGGGTGCCAATCCAGTGCTTCAAAACCACTGTCCTCAGCCAGTCTGAATATATTGTATATATACTGTATATATACAGTGTATGATAGTTAATAGTAGATATGCATGCTGGCTGATGGTAGATTCTGTCTTGTATTTGAAAGGGCACGAATACAAAATCTAAACTAATCTGACTGCATAGAGACACAGATTACAGCCAATGGGATTATATGGGCCATTGGGATGCCACTCGACTGCTGCGTGTCTGTGTGTGTGTGTGTGTGTGTGTGTCTGTGTGTGTGTGTGTGTGCGTGTGTGTGCGTGCCTACAGTAGCTATAGCATGGGGGGTGGTGCAGTAGGCAGAAAGAAGACACTCATCCCCCCCACTATAAGCCTAGTGGAAAACAAAACGTATAATACTCTATTCAGATCAGATTTAATACGGTGTGCTGTACATTCAGTCAGCAGATGCAGATGTTAATATCTTATTTTATACTACAGGCTGAGCAGTATGATTGGCTCAGAGGCATTCCAGCAGGGATGTTATTAAATTTGACGTCAGAGGTACATCGTCATTAAAGTATGCATAATGCTTTTAATCTCTCCGATTCATGCGTCATTCATACATTATCAAATGCCTAAATTCATTATTTAAATGTTAGGTACAAATTCTGGTACTAGTTGAAGATTTTGTTGGAGTTATATTACTGTTGGAGTTAATGTGCAGAATTACCTGATGAGTGCATTAACAGTCTGTTCTTGTGTATTCATGCTGGCAAGGAAGAATAAATTCAGCTACTCTTGGAGGCAGATGGATGTTCTAAAAAAAATGTCTTTGCTGGTACAGAAAATCCAACGCAACATAATCTTGTTGCCCAGAAACAGTGATACATTTGTTAAAGCTGTGATACACAAGAAATGTTTCTGGCAACTGATGTGACACACAGAGCAAAACAGAATAGAAATTATTTGGGTAACTAATTTTACCATACAATCAAATCCCAGTACTGCATATTATTGCCCTGACTTCCCCTCATACATTGAAAGATTGCTTTCTTTTGTCTTATTTTGTTTGGTTTTATTTTGCAGCTCAGACCAGACAGAGGAATGTTACTTTTTTCATAGCCATGAAATGACTATGTGAAGTTAATGCAGTGAATATCAAACAGTTCAGTCTATTTTTTGTTTGAACCCACCCAGTTTGAACTCTCTGAACAACTACGACTCAGTGTTTTAATTCTCCATGTATTACATATTTCTCTTTCCCTCTGTCTCTCTCTGTCGCTCTCTCTCTCTCTCTGTCTCTCTCTCTCTGCCTGTGTGTCTCTCTCTCTGACAGGTCAATGGTACAGAAGCAGACTATGAGTATGAAGAGATCACGCTGGAGCGGGTAAAACTACACCTACACTGAAGACAAATCAACAACTTACATGCCCATTCTACATGCATGTACCCAGTCACACACACACTCATCAACAGCACCACTCTCTCCCTTCTCTCCTCTCCTGGACTCTTCTCTGCCGTAATCGCACTAAAAGCATCATCAGTTGTCAGCGGTCTTGGGAGCACGCCACAGCTCGCCCTGTCTATTTTAAACCAGGAGAAAAGCGCTGAGACAAAGATAGGACTCGCAAGGTGGACACGCAAACTTAGTGTGCTGAGAAGGTGCTAGGAAACCAAAAAATGCTCCTTCTAAGGGATTGTGACAGGTTGAGGTAGTTGTTCATCTTTTTTGGGAATAGACTGTTTTCAGAGTTGCTTATAAATTTGAATGAGCTGCTGTTGGCATAGGGGGTTTTCAGCACTGGATTTAGTAAGCTCTCGTCTAATCCACAGGTACCATCAGTATCCTCAAGCTGTCTGGGTGTTATTCTGTCTTTAGATTTAATTCAGTAGCCATCAGGAAAAACACTATTGTGAAAAACTAAAGTAAAAAAACAAAAAAACATGATTCTGGGCAAGCATGAATTATGCTAAACATAATCAGTTACACAAAATCTGACATTAGACACGCATTAGCGTGTCTATGATTTGATTATAGTGTGTTCAAATTGTCATATAGCCTGTTGATAGTTTTAACATATCGCAGGCTGCAAAATACATTACTGTTTGGACTGTAAGTGACTTTATTTCCTATTTAGACTTCAAAATTATCAAATTATGTCAGGATATTTTAGTAGTGGAGGCTAAACCCAAAACTAAAACCCTGAACTTAATTTACAAAACTTTTCATTTTCAGTTTACCACCTTTTTAGGCTGACAGAAATCTTTATGAGGTAAATTAATTGTAAAGGCTACATCATCATAACTAGTATCAAACGGATGTACGTTATGTGAAGATAGGATCTTGTAAGGAAACAAAATCATAAATTAATTATTTTCTGAAAGTATAATTGATTATTGTTTATATTGGTAGTTTACCCAACATTTTATCAATCTCTGCCTCACTGATTTTAAGTCAACCTCATTTTGTTTCAGAAAAATCTTTGTTTCTGATATATTTATTCATTTTAAAAAATAATCATGAAAGAAGAAAAACAACAGTTTGATAACAGTTAAACTTGTTTCAGTTAAATGACTTGAAGCAAGTTATATTATCATAAAACAAGTGAAATTCCTTGACTCCAGTGCAGATAGATTAAGTCTGAAAACAAGATAGAATTACTTGATGAGTGTGCCATGTTTACTCCATCAGCTCTGTGATAACCATCTTACCATTTCTCTCCTCTCCCTCCATCTCTCCATTTACTGAATCCCACCCTCGGTCTGTCTAAACTGACCCTCTTTTCCTGTCCTTTCCATTCTTCTCTGATTCCCTCTCATTATTTCCCCTTTTCTCTCACCCTGGGGCTTTCTCTCTGTCTTTATGTCTTTCTGTCTCTCTCTTTCTGTCGCTCTCTCTCTCTTGCTCTCTCTCTTTATCTCTATCTCTATCTGTATCTGTCGTTCTATTCTCCTGTGACCTGGTTCTGTCTGCTTGAGTGGCTTTGCTTTAAAGACACTATGGACACATACACACACACACACACACACACACACACACACACACATTACTAGTTTTATACCCAGTAAGAAAGCATGAGAGAGTGAGAGAAAGAGAGAGAGCAATGGCTGTAGATTGGTAATGTGTAGTATGGTAATGAGTGAGATTGGAGAGGTGATGTGCTAGATTTTGCTAACAGGAAGCTGTAATCCAGTGAACCAAATCATCCCAGTCTGATTATCAGCTTCTTATGTAACCAACTTAACTCTGTCTGTGTGACGTTGTCATTATGACGTGTATTTATTACTGAAAATCATCTTTAAATATCAGTTTCATATTTTTAACCAACTCTCTGGTCTGGGAGGGAGTGATGACGATATCTCTCTCTAGATATTTTGGTTTATGGCCAGGCAGAGATATTGGAACACCAATATTATCAAATCAGTTCTGCTTAAAATATTGTTTTGGTCTTACATTGCCGTCACCACATTCACAGTGACTCTATCATTAATGCTAGATTATCAGAGCTTCCTGCGTCACAATTTGTTATTAAACAGTAATTTGATTGAGCGATATGTGGAAAGGTCATCTTTTTCACCATGGAAATACATTATGTGTGTGTGTGTGTGTGTGTGTGTGTGTGTGTGCGTAGGGTAACTCAGGCCTGGGGTTCAGTATTGCAGGGGGGACTGATAACCCCCACATCGGAGAAGACCCCTCCATCTTCATCACCAAGATTATACCTGGAGGGGCTGCAGCCCAGGATGGACGACTCAGGTACACACACACGCACACACACAGAAGTCAAGTCTTTAAATTAGATATTTGGCGCTGGTCCTCTAGTTACAGGAGGAGGAATAGTTACACATTTACTGATCCTGGGTGATTTTTGTAGCCTGTAGCAACACTTGGTACATTCAAATCAGATATTCAGCTATTAAAAGAAACAATCGAACATAGATGCTGACAAAAATTGGCAGTGGAAATTGCATCATCATACGTCAAGGTATATTCAAAGAGGTCATGGTGAACGACCCTATCGTGTACGTTCAAGAGGAGATGTGTATAACTTGACTTCACCATTAATCTCCCTGTGCAGGACAAATGACTCTACATGTGACTTTGCTCTCCAGGGTGAATGACTGTATAGTGCGGGTGAACGAGGCAGACGTCAGGGAGGTGACCCACAGCGGGGCCGTGGAGGCGCTGAAGGAGGCGGGAGGTCTGGTCAGGCTGTACATACGACGCAGGAGGAGCCTCAGCGAGCGAGTCATGGACATCAAACTGGTCAAAGGGCCCAAAGGTGAGAACATACTATCAAAAACAACAGGATACAGCAGGGACAAAAAAATAGAATAGAAGCACGGAAAACACAAGCATGAGATGGTAATTCAGAAATATCATCTGTTTTTATTGTTCCTTTCTCTCTCTCTCAGGTTTAGGGTTCAGTATAGCAGGTGGAGTTGGAAACCAACATGTCCCAGGCGACAACAGCATCTATGTGACCAAGATCATCGAGGGAGGGGCCGCACACAAAGATGGACGGCTACAGATAGGGGACAAACTTATGGCTGTAAGAAACACCTTTTATTTTTACGTCTTCTCTCTCCTCCTTCTTCGCCACACTTCCCCTACTCGGTTATAAACTTAAGAAAGCTGTTCTGTTTATCGGGCTGCCCTCCTTTCGAGGACGCCATGGACCGTTTCTCTATCACTTTATCATGCAAATTAATATATGTTCTGATTGATTCAAAATGTATACACTGAAATAGATTACGGGGTACATCAAAGATCTATGTGCACCTATAAGGTCAGAAAGATTACCACTGAGGAATAGGTTGAAAATGAAATATATTTAATGTTCTGTGGTGCTTTCTATGAGAGCTGAGAAGTTTGCTTTATAGAACAATTTCCAAATATATAATGAATCCAGCTTAATAGCTCCAAATATGTAATGAATATCCCTTAACAGCCTTAGTAACGCCAAATATGAAATGAATGTCCCTTAATAACACCAAATGTGTAATTAATCCCACTTAACATTACCAAATTTATAATGAGTCCTCCTTGGTTGAACTTGAAATTGAAAAGTGAGCAGAAACAAGAGTTGTCATTTCCATTACTCCCCTTATTAAATTTGATCATATTACCTAGTATATCTTAGTGATATATACTAAGAATAAATGAGGTGTATTAGAATTGGTCAGAGCTACAGGGTATGATGTATCAGATGGCTGCTCTCCTGTTCTGCCTCCCAGTCTGTTAAAAATCCTGTCAGTCGTGTCTGAAATATCGCGTCTGATGAACAGATGAAAGAACAAATGCATGGAAGCTGATCCATAGTCCTCCCCTGATTTTATTATGGGGGGAAAAAAGTTAAAGTCCCATTCTGACTTGACCTGATTTGCTTTGATTTGTTTTATGACATTTTCATAGACATAAATGTGTGTGTTGCCACTCTACACAATAGTGATTCAACCTAATAGCCAGTTCATGAAAGCTTTTACATTTGCTGCTCTAAAAAGGTTTAGTGCACATGAAGTAATGCGTTCTATGTTTCCGGTTTGTTTGGAAAATGCCTTTGTGTATCTGTGAGTATATGTTGCCTGTGTGTTTATGTGTGTGTGTGTGTACATACTGTACATATAAGGGTATATGTCTTTGCGTGTCCCAGGTGAACAGCGCCTGTTTGGAGGAGGTGACTCACGAGGAGGCGGTGTCTGCTCTGAAGTCGACTCCAGACGTTGTGTACCTCCGTGTGGCCAAACACACCTCCCTCTTTATCAATGACAGCTTCCCCCCGCCTGACGTCACTAACTGTGAGTACGCCCACACACATGCATACACACATGCTACATACGACTTTCCTCCACTTGATATCACCAACTGTAAGCAGGGATGTAGTGTTGGGTAAACCCAGCCAAACTCACTATATACCTTTTTTATTTGCAAGAATAGTTTACGCACCTTCTTAGGCTTACGTAAATCTTTAGAATCTAAATTCATAGTATACATTATAGTAATTAGCATCAAACTGATTGGAGGATTGGGAAGGAAGGAAGGGCTTTTAAAGAAAAAAGCATAAATTAATGTTTTTCTGAAACTATAATTGTTTTTTGTTTATATTCGTGGCTGTTTGCCTTATGATGATCACAGACAGGTGGTCATGGTTTACCCACCTTTTTACTTACCACTACATAACTGATTGTAAGTGTCCTGTGATGTTACACAGATCTATGAATATGATATGAAACAACCCAAAGCCTTGTGTCTATAAAAGCCGACGGGTCTGGAACGAGACACCAGAAAGCTCGCAGCGCGACACTTGAGCCACGATACAATAGTAATGTGATTTATTTTTTATGGAAAGCACTGGTATGATTTAGCTTTTGGCTCATTACGTAACATCGGTTTGAGCCATCCAGATTGTGTTGGCTCTCATTGCACTCTTTGCAAAATCAAAAACAACTTAGAGAGAAACAGTGTTTGCTTGAATGTGGTAACCATCACTACACCCAAGAGGAGGAAACATTTTTAGGAGCAGGCTGTTGTCTAATTCTAAGGAACAGCAAGGAACACAAGCTGTTGGTTGAAGGTTTTGCTCAGGGCGGGTGTAAACAAAGCTTTCATTTTCCATTACATTGTAGGCTTTTAACTGAGACTCTTACTTACTATGGGTAAGTAAGCGACGTACTATGAGTGCAACAGCAGAAGAAGATTGACTTCCCAGATTGCCAACATTACAAGCAACTAGTAGTAAGGAAAGCAAGGATCAAAGCAACAACACCAAACTCAGGAGTTTTCCCATATAATAGATAAGTGGTAGAGAGATAAACAAAAGCCAGGCATTTCAGGTACACATATGTATCTATGATGAGTTTTCAATTCAAGGAATAGGAAGTAACTGCAGTCCTGATTACATCAAGGCAAGACGAAGCTTGTCAAAACCTTTGTGTCCACATGAAAATGAAAATGATCATTTGATTTCCTCATATATGTCCATTTTAATCATACTGGTTCTAGTCGAGTTCTAGTCCATTTAAGTTAGTTAAAAATACTAAATATTAATGTTAAAAAGTATACGTCATGGTGATCACATCATACAGGCAGTGTTAAATTTGTTATATAACCATCTGATAATAAACCATCTGAGATAATTTGGTCCACTGGATTATAGCCTCTTGTCACCACTCCATATCAACACATTACCAAACTACATGTAATATATCACTTCTCCAAATTTCAGTCATTACTACCAAACTACATCTAATACATCACCTCTCAAATCACACATTACCAAACTGTTAATGCACTGTGTGAGATTTGGTGGTGTGATTGATGCAGTCTACATCTACAATTATCTCTCTCTCACACACTATCGCTCTCTCTCTCTCTCTCTCTCTCTCTCTCTCAGTCTCTCTCTCACACACACACACACAGACAGGCACATACATTGTATGACGGTCACCACCAGTACGTTATTGATTGAGTTAGATGTACTGTGTTCTCCATGGACTTCTCATGTAACTATACATTTATTACTATTGATCCAAAACATGGGCTCTAATCACGTGTGTGTGTGTGTGTGTGTGTGTGTGTGTATAATTCAAGATACATGTCTCTTTAATTCAGCTTTTTACCGGCGCAAAATTATGCATCATGTTTAGCTGTCGGGAGTGGGAAATCCAGTAATATCTATGTAAACAGAGCCAGTCAAGGGCCGACAGTGTTTCAAAGGGGGCACAATACTTAAAGTACAGGTTAGGCTTTTGAAAATCACACGTTAAATGATATTTCAGGTATAACGGTATATAAACAGTTATGTGAAAATGCTTGTGTGTTTTTCTTCCAGCCTACTCCCCCCACCAGGACAACCATATAAGCCCCTCCTACATGGGTGGCAGCCAGTCTGTAAGCCCCGCCCCTTTGACAACACCCAGATACTCACCGCTGCCCAGGGGTATGATTGGAGACGACGATGTCCCCAGGTGAGACCTCTCACACACACACACACACACACACACACACACACACGTACTTTATTATGGGACAGCACAGAAAACAGGTCTTTCCAAAACCACTTTTGAACCAAACCATTCCTCGGGGCGATCATGCCAAGCATATATCATTATTTATTTGACAAATGCATTTCCATCGCTATTTATTGCATAGTTTATCGACAAAAGAATATTTCCACTTCAGGCAAGTGTTAAAACTGTTGAAATATTGAGGACATTTCCAGTTTCCAATTAGCTTTTCTAATTCACCAAAAATATTTGGATGGAAACCCAGCTGATGCTTTATTCATTGCTGGGGCAGAAGCCAAGCTGCTCTTCTTCTCTCATCTCTTCTTCTTCATGGCTCATCTCATGTCCAGCTCTCAGATCTTTAGTGGCCCTCAAGGAGATCCTGGAGCCCCAGGTTGGGAAACAGACTCCTAGAAAACCCAACATACACTCAATGACCTCTATCACCTCATCTCTGCTCACTATGCTGTGTGTGTGTGTGTGTGTGTGTGTGTGTGTGTGTTTGTGTGTGTGAGTTTGGCAGTAAGAGGCAGATGGCAGTGAGAGTGTTGTCTGGGAATGTAGGCTGAGGTCACACACATGCGCAAACACACAGACACACACACACACCAACACACACACATTCTCACAGCGCTGCTCTACTGTCTTTAATCCAGTTTAATGGAGGGATTACAGCCTATCACAACCCTCGTCACTCAACTGGCATCACCGTGGTTACCGAAATATGACTCATTCCGTCACAACCCCGTGGGCCAATCAGAGCGCTTCGATTATGATAAATCTGATAAGCCTCATATTGACTGCGGAACGGTCATTTTGATGTCTGTCTTTCTCCTCTAATTCTTTCTTTCTTCCTCTCACTCTGTATGTTTCTCTTTCTCCCTCTCCCTCTCAGACCATCTCTCTCTCTCTCTCTCTCTCTCTCTGGTTAGTTTGTCATGCAATAGAGGGATTGTGGGTTTTAATAAATGTACACCAAGTGTGCAAAATATTAACAACATCTGCTCTCTCCGTGAAACAGACTGAGCAGATGATTCCAGGTGAAACTTACGATCCCTCATTGATTTCACCTGTTCAATTCATTTCAGTCATGAAGGAGAGGAGATTCAGCATTGAGGAAATTTTGAAACATGCAAATCCAGTATTCGGAAGGTGTTTCTCATGTCACAGTGTATTTTTGTGTTGAGTTTATCTAAAAATTACCAAATCCTATTGATACTGATAATTACATAGATTTCAGTACATTGGATAGTGGGGTTGAGCCACCCTGCCTAGAGGAGCCTAAAAAGAATTTCATTAGTATTGGTTTCAGCAAAGACTTTTAGTGTCACATGGTCTAAATGTTGTTTCACAGGCTTTTCCAACAAACATATTTCTGGAGGAAACATTGATTTAAATTTTAGGCCTGACACTCTTGGAGCATTTTACAGGAAGCGCAAACAGCAGATTAACATTATCGTATCATCATGATTGCAAGTAGAAAAGGATAGTTGCATATCCTTCTAGAAGTTGGAGTAAGGGCAGCAAGGTGGCTCAATGGTTAGCACTGTTGCCTCGCAGCATAAAGGACCCGCATTCGATCCCCAGCTGTTTTTGTGTGGAGTACGCATGTTCTCCCTGTTTGTGCATGGGGTTCTTCCGGGTGCTTGAGTGGATTGGAGACTCTAAATTGCCCATAAGTATGAATGTGAGTCTGAATAAGTGTCTGGTCACCTGTGATGGACAGGTGATCTGTCCAGGGCAGTAGTTGTTGAGGGAGGAGAGAACATTTCTCATTCACTTTCCCCTTCATATTTTCCCTTTCGGTCCAAAGATTCAAACCTGTGACCTTCCAATAACAAGCCCACTTCTCTGACTATGTAGTGCAAAGTGCAGTGCTGCAAATGCTGTTACTTGAGTATTTTAAAGAAAAGGCTGATTTAGATTTTAGATTTGTGTGTGTGTGCAAAGGAAATAGGCAAAATGATAATGATTATTTATTCTTTTTTATTTATTTATTTATTTATTTTTACATATATCAGTAGTAACAATTTTCTTACTGCGGTGGCCCACCAAAACAGAGACAGTGCAATAGTGACATCTGCTGGTCAATATGGTGAATGATTTTTTGTACCTTTGTACCTCTCATCTCTACCCTGTAGACAATGATGAACGGTGGTGGTTAATTGTTCTTAGGTCTAATTTCTACACACATCACCTGGCCTATAAAATCTCTAATTAAGAATGAGTCTCATGTAATCATTTGTGCTGAACAGATACCATCCCCTATCACCCTAACACTATGTGTTTGTGTGTGTGTGTTTGTGTGTGTGTGTGTGTGTGTGTGTGTGTGTGTGTGTGTGTGTTTCAGGGAGCCCAGGCGGGTGGTGCTGCAGCGGGGGTCTACAGGTCTTGGTTTTAATATTGTTGGAGGGGAGGATGGCGAGGGAATCTTCATCTCCTTTATCCTGGCTGGAGGTCCAGCTGATCTCTGTGGGGAGCTACGCAAGGGAGATCGCATCCTGTCGGTATGAGCTAACACCTAACACATACACATATTGAAAGATATATACTACAACTACTACCAGTACTACTACTACTGCCTCTTATACTACTACTACTACTACATAGGCTATATAGGCTGTATCAAGGGAGACTGCATCGTGTCGGTATGAGCTTATAACTAGTAGATACACATATTAAAAGATACTGTATATACTACTACTGCTGCTACTACCACAACTACTGTGACAAATACTACAACTACTTCTACAAGTACTACTATTGCTACTACTACTTTTAAATCTTACTTAAAGCAAGTCTGGTGTTCTGGAAATGGGGTGAGACTGAATATTAGTCTAAATTAAGGTGGACACTAATAATACCACTATCACTGATAATACTACACATGATTTATTTTGACATTGACCTGGATTTAGTGATATTTCACGTTACTGGAATCATATCACTTCTTACTACACATTACCCGCATTTGAGTTCACAAACAATCAATCACCAATTATGGCTAGCAAGGGATGTGTGTCTGTTTAAGATGTGAATGTTCTAAGTGAAATATAGCTTTAATCTTCATCAGCCAGAATCCAAACAGGACATATGTAGTCTTTAGACAGCAGAACATCAGTGACAGTCTCTATGTATGTGCTATTCCCATAGAAAATTATGAATTTATGTACACAAATTCTAAAATGAAATGGTTTCCATGCATAAAATTGGCATATACAGGCACGCACACACACACACGCAACTGGTTTCCAGTAAGTTATTGATCCAGTTAGATGTACTGTGTTCTCCATGGCCTGCTCATGTCACTATACATTTATTACTATTGATCCAAGACATGGGCTCTAATCGTGTGTGTGTGTGTGTGTGTGTGTGTGTGTGTGTAGGTGAACGGAGTGGACCTGTCCAGTGCGACACATGAGCAGGCAGCTGCAGCTCTGAAGAACGCAGGACAGACCGTTACCATAGTAGCACAGTACAGACCAGAGGGTAAGTACAACGGACACACACAGAATAAGAAAATCCTTTTAATGCTAACAAAGTACTTGAAAATTGAATGATTGGAGATGGTGGGGGAGACAGGCAAAGAGGAATACACACACACACACAGACACACACACACACACACACATAGACAGAGAGAGCTAGACAGAGCCAGGCTTCCCAACCAGCAACACCATGGTTGTTGGATGCTTGTCTAGTGGGAGAGGCTGAGAAGGCCGTAACCTAGGAAACCAGGTTATTGCTGCTGATTGGCTCAACTGATGGGATGCTATCATGGTGGGGGACCTGAGTTATTAAATTTAACACACAAACACACACATACATGCGCATACACACACACAGAGACACACACACATACACACACACACACACACACAGCTAAACAGGGTCAGGTCCCCTGGTTTCTGATTCACTCAAGGAATGCACCTGCTGAAAGAGCATTTTAAATCTCTCTCAGACACTCTGACACTGTAGTGTGTGTGTGTGTGTGTGTGTGTGTGTGTGTGTGTGTGTTTCTGGCATCAGCCATGTATTACTCAGCCAGAGAGGTGCTCCAGGCCAGAGGAATATACTACATCAGGGTATCCCCAGGTCCTTAAAAAGTCTGAGAAGTCTTAAAATAAATAATCTAAATTTAAGGCCTAAAAAGTATTCAGATGTCTTAAAAACAGACATTAGAGGTCTTATGCTTAGAGCTCACCATGCAATAGCAGGCTTCTTTGTTCTGCATGTCCACTCTTAGATTAATACAGAACAGGGTTAGTGGTACAATATGCAGAATAGTATTTTTTTTTTCATTGTGTCTCCTGTACTAAACACAAGCCTGTATATACACGAGGATTCTTTTCCTTGATTCAGGCCAGTTAACAGAACAGAAGTGTACTGGAAGGGCCATGTTCCAAAATACTACAGCACACTGTGATTGACTCTGCCCAGGGTAGATGTAACCATATGTAAACTACACTGTGTGTGTATGTGTGTGTGTGTGTGTGTGTGTGTGTGTGTGTGCGCACGCGTGTGTGGGTGTGTGTTTGTTGCACGTGTGTAAAAGTGTCTGCTAGTGCTCATGTATTATTCAGTTAAAGAGTCAGTCAGGTCAGCGACAGGTAGCAAAGCTCAGTTCCCAGGATATCACTTCATCTGCCACTGAGGAAGCAGAGATCAGTCCTGGAGATGGCTGGAGGTGAGCGAGGTCAGACCGCCAAGGAAGGCAAAGATCAGCCGGCAGAAGACTTGCATGAAAAGGCCTCAGGCTTCTGGAGAAAAGAGGGAATGGGAATCTTTTAACACTGGTTTGAAAATAGGTGTAGACAGGCTAAAAGGAACAGTTGAGAATAACAGAGAAAATGGGCGATATGATCCATGACCACGAGGTGGAAAAGTTTGGAGTTTATGAAAAAAAAGAGAGAAGGCGTTCTCAGAACCCCAAAAGAAATCGAGTCAGAAACTAGAAATTGAAGAATTAGAGGAGGCAGCTCAAAAAAAGCAAAGGTGGAGAGTTTCAGAAAATGAGCAGGAAGGTATCAACAAACTACTAAAAGAGGAGGGAAAAACGGTGTGGAATGAGTCGGAGACAGAAAATTACCCAGAAAGAATACACACAGATAGGGAAAGACATAGAGAGGAAGATATCCCACCAAACAGCAAGAAAGGCAAATGGATATTAGC
>NC_136005.1:26645395-26872895 GCF_048128805.1 Centroberyx gerrardi
GCTCATGTGAGTTGTGATTCATAAACCAGAGAAAACATGAGTGACTTGCCTGATTGGGGGGTGGGGAACACAACAAAAGACTGAAATGAACATTCAGACATTTACAATTTGGAATAATAAATTGGAGTTCTGTTTTAGGGTGGATTTACACTTTAAATGTGGAGTCTTAGCCACTTGTCATGACATTCGGCTCTTTGACAACAGCTCCATGTCTGAGAGGTGGAGGTAACGATCAGAGGGGCTGGTCCCCTGAATCATGTGTGAATCATGAGTGTTGTTCTGAAGCCATTAGAAATCCCTGGAATTTCCTGAAGCGTGCAGTGTCACATCTCTTCCCACAAACATTTCTAATTTGCCAGTGAATTTCCCTTCTAGTTCATGAAGCCTTTACAGTCATCTCCCTCTCTGATGCCACTTGGTTGTGCTTCTGTGAAAGTGGTTACCCACGTTGTTTATTAGGGGAGAGCCACACGGAGAGCAAGCTCTTTTACAGCAACACCAATGATTCATTTAGAAAGTAGAGTACTTCAATATACAAATTAAGTATGTGATTGTCAAATAATAAAAGACTAATGAAATTAAAATGGTTCTAAAATTTTAGTAATGACAATTAAAGCTGCTGCTTTCAATAAATCATTACCATTAATTTGACACATTAGTATAATTACCGTAAACAAATGAGACCATCACTGAGAAGATTGGCAGCCTCTACCAGCCTGTACTGCATTTTACATTGTATGATACCAGGTGCGAAATCTGATGGATTGCTTTCGGCAATTAGAATTCTTACTTTGCAAATAACGCATAACTTTGTTCCAGTTCCTCTATTCTAACTGCATAGTTTCAACTTGACATTAGCTTACCTGGTCTGAATGCATATTGGCTGTTATTTTATCCTTCATCTCGCTCTTCAAAACAAACAGTGGAGCAACACAAGGGAGAGAAATGTGGTCTTAATTTCAAGAAGTACTACTACTAACAGTACTGTTGGCATGAGATGGAGGCTACCAATCGTCTCCACCATGGTCTCATTTGTTTACAGAGATTACACCAAGGTATCGCAACAAATTTGACAAAGATATATTGATTTTTAAAAATGCCACACATAGCACCTTCAATAAAAAGAAGAAACAGAAAAAACAGGGTGGAAATACATTTATAATAGAAAGTTCAGAAACAAACAAAAAATGCATATTCAGCAATCACTATGCAACTGAAAAGACTTGGCCTCTCCCTGTCATCCCCTCTATTTTGGGACAGTGGGGAACACAATGTCCTCCAGCTTAACGGGCTGTTGACTCAGCGCCACTTTTATCTGACCATTGTGCCTCTTGCCCTCGACTTGTCGAGAGTGTCATTTTGGGCCGAAAGGTGAAAGACGTGGAGGCCCGCATTTTGAGCCTATTGCATGTTATCTACCTAACTCTCCTCCTATCTTCTGTCTCTCCCCCCTACAGTCGTGGACTCACAACATATCTAAAGAGAAGGAGTTCCTGGTCAAGCTCGTGAAGGCTGGCGTCATTCAGGACCTGACCCGCGGGATCTGCGGCGCGGGATGCTGACGGCCTTCGCGCAGCTTTGCCGGGTCTCGTCCCGCAGCGCTCTGCTCGGCTCAACCTGCTCCAGCACCTGATGGGCTTGAAGAAAGAAAAACAAGGGTCAGTAGGCCATTTCCCCTCGCAGAGAGCAGCGGTGACAGTCGTCATCCATCATGGACAATGCAGAGAGTCTGGTTTCCTCTGTCTATATATAAGGTTTATTTTTACAAGGACAGACCCAGTGACATATTGCAAGCACTTGTATCACAGTATTTAGCTAATGACGGCTAGTTATCAATACCCGTCCTTGTTGCCGGCTGCATTTCCGTGGGGGTGAGGTACCCTTGCTCAGGGGTATGTCGGCAGTATTGGGGATCAAACCAGCAACCTTTGGACAAGGCCGCCCGCCTGATCAAGCTGCTCCTCTGATCTGCTGCAGACTGATAAGTCAAGAGAAGTGGGTGAAGATGCTTGGTATAAATATTGAGCCTGTGCCAAGAATACCTCCAGAAGAAGTGTCCTTCTGCTCATGCATTTGAATGTAATCGCCATCAGACAAAGGGTTCTTTTCACATCATATCTACTTCTTCTAGTTTCTGTGTTAAACCGGGCGCACAAACACTCTCCCTACACTCTCCTTCCCTTAAAGGAACAATCAGTAATATTTTACTGGCTTGTTGCAAAATAACCATAATATATCAGCGGGGCTTCGCAAGTGTTGTTGATCAATGCCAGTCACTCCATCTTTTACCTCAATGCTGCTGAGATTTCAAGCTTTCTAAAAAAGCAGTGCGGTCTGTACTCTCTGTCTAGGTGGAAATCCTCCACACCCCCAGGCATTTCAATATACGTCCAGGCTCCGCCCCCTGAACCGCCCCCCTTGTGTTCACAACTTCTTTCATTTTCATTTGTGCATCCATGCAAGAATGTACTGCAATGAACCGATTGTTCCTTTAAGATGTTTGAAATTCACTTTGATCTCCTTCCTCTTTTCTACTCAATGCCAAGAATAGAAGCAGGACACCTCTTGATTTATTTTAATGAATCCACTGATGCCTCCTCATTTTACTGTTTTATTGAATCATTTGTCTGTCACATTTCAGTCAGCCCTGCTAAAGGCTGGAATCTCAGGCCCACGGTCATCAATCATAATCTATTATCAAGATCAATTTAATACAACTGAGCTTTGTGATTTTATTTACCAAAATCAACTGCATTGTGACGTTTGTGTGTGTGCAGATGCGTTGCTTAATACACGCTGACCTGCACACTTTCACTTTCACGTTCACTTTGGTGAACTTCCTGCTGTTCAGATGCTCAAGCCAAAGTATTCATGTATTTATTGTAGGCCATGCACAAGAACACAGACTGTCAGGTTAATCTGACCAAAACAAATAAAGCTGATAATGATGCTGTATTTTTAACTCTTGTCTGTTGTTATTTAATGAGCTGCGTGCAACATGGGAAATGTTTGATGATGAAGAGAAAAATCATCAAATTTGCGTTTCTGTTCCCTTCCTCTGAAAGTCACATTACAAAAAAACAGAAGAAATGCAATGGTTATGCGTACTTAAGTTCCAATGGTCAAAACTTTGATTTTATTCTTGTATTCTTATTCTTATTTTAAAGGATAAGTTTGGCAATGTTGTCTCTTACGTACCTGTAGTACTTGGACCCACAGAGAATATTGACCCCAGAGTCAGCTGTCAGCTGGCATATATTGACAATTGCATAGCATTGGTGGAGGCATGCGCTCTACTGAGTGCCATCTAGTTATAACTGTATTGGGATTGTCACAGGATCAAAAGCAAAAGTTTCATCAGATCCCGAGCCAAACCGTCCTGTTGTACACACTATCAGATCGTCTCAGCTGTGGCAACATTCTCCAGCTTAAGAGATGTGTTCCCTATTTCCTGAGTAGTTAGATATTTATGAGTGGATGGAGGTAAACATGGTGGTTGTGATGAGTCACTGTGTGCTGAGCCTCAGCAGGATATTAGTATGGGGAGGAGAGGGATGTTTACAGGTCAACTGTGTCAGTCTGGGTTGTCAGAAAAACTGCAAACACCTTAACATTTATCTTTACATTTAGCCTGTTATTTGTCTTCATCATACACTTTGCATATTATGGGGGAAAAAACTAGAACTCAAGTGTCTTCATAGCGTTATATTAGTGTTTCTGCTTTGACGGAAGAGCACTAATAATGCCATTTATTGCTTAACTGAGATGCCAATGCAGAAACTTCTTCACCACAATGTGACAAAGGCCTGGTGTAGAAAAATGATCTGATATGCAAACGTGATGGTATAGCTTTAACCTTAATCATGGAGCTCAGGTGTCACTATATTCACCAAGATAGATAGAAATAATAAAGAAATCAGAAGTTTGGTCCAAACATTTTGGCATCAGAGCCAGAGAATAGCTGCAGAGCTATGAAGGCTTGCTGCATTGCCTGTAGCAAGAGCAGCTCAATCATTTGATTTGCAAGTTAGGTCAGGTTAATATGCTGTTGTGACGGGGTTGTCCTGAAATTCCTGGCAATCTAAAGACTAGATTTCCATTCATGCAAAACACATGGAATATGAAGAAGATGAATACAACGTCATGGAAAATTGTGGATGGTCCAGGTAAATCAGTTTAAGTCTTTAAATCACTACAGGGTGTTAAGAAGCTATTTTTCCTAAAGGTTTGAGCCCACAGTGCATTCCCCCAGATGCTCATAATGCTTATATCATCTCCAATTTGATCTGCAACCAAAGATATAGTAAAATAGCTTCTAATATCTTATACTATAGCGAAAGTTCAGTCGGGAAGTCTACTTTTCTTACGCACACACTGTCTAGTCTGAGAGATTTTCCCACGCTGTCAACTTCTCACACTGTCAGCTGTCATTTCCTGCTTCTGCCATTTTTATTGTTTTGTGAGCAATTTTTTTATTGTATTTTTAAATATCGGTAGACAGGCAGCACAGTACATTGTAATATGGCAAAAAATTCACTATACATTTAAGTCTACCATCCCTCCTTCCAGCCTGCAATAGATGTATACAAATATGAAATATTGACATATTGCCAACTTCAAGACAGGAAAAAAAAAAGACATTATCAGCATATCAATTGTAGTTAAGCTAGAGCCATTACTCAGAGTTGTTGTTTCAACAAATGTGTGGTATTAAGACAGGTGTTTTCCATCTCCTTGTCAACATTCTTTTGGCAGGTGTCATACCGGCATGTCGTGAGTTTGAGTGATGAGTCATCATTCAACAACATCATGTTTGGAAGACAGGGTATCGATGTTCCAGTCACTGCTGAGATGTACTAGGCTATTTGTTCCCAAACAGTTGTTTTTCACCTCCGGGCACTCCCACATTGTGTGTATATACAGTATGGGCCAATAACTTTGAAATCACATAAGTCACAAATGGGTGTCAGAGTGACATTTAATTGACATTGTTTCCTGGCGGTCAGATAGATACATTTGTAATGTATCAGTTGATGGTTCAAGTTCTTTGAAGTTATTGGAATGTTATTCCATACGTTCAAGTTCAAGTTCGCTTATTTCTATAGCCTTTTATCACAAGCATGTCTCAAAGGACTTTACAGAGAATGAGCCTAACTAAATCTAACTGATCAACAATCAATCATAGAACAGAATGATATAGGACAAACTCAAGGAAACAGACCAAAGCATAAGACACACATGGTAGCAGATTTTAGCAAGACATAACAGCCTACCTGTTCTACATAGCCTAACCTACCTGGCACCACCAGCCTTAGACCCTCGAAGTATACAAGGAAACACTTCCAAGAAAACCTTATAGGTAAAAGTCAAAGAGGGATCCCCCTCCACACTCTGTCCCAGTCTATGTCCACTTGGTAATTTTCGAGGCCAATGTTCCATACTGTTCACACATTAGACGTTTCAATAATGGACGAGTGGAAAGACGTTGATCCCAAGGAACACCATGTGTTCGTATTGCTGTTGCAGATAAAAAAAGAAAGATGAACCAGATAAATTTGACATTCCTTCATTCTTGAATTCTTGTAAGGACCGTAGACCCTCATCATTCATAATATCTTTGAAGGAATGTACTTCTGAAGAATGTACTGCTTCTGCTGTTTACATTGAATCAATCAGATCTGTCCACGCTTTCTGAGTACCAATCGTCTTGCTGCTGCCAGAATTTAAAGGATAAGTTTGTTGATTTTGGACCTATATATAATTTGTCTCTTATATACCTGTAGAACTTGAACCCGCAGATAATATTGGCTCCAGAGTCAGCTGTTGGTTGAAACGGCACCTCAAGAAGGAGATTCCAGCTCCAGAGTTGAGACCATCCGACTCAAGAAATGAGGTTCCATCAGTCACCTGCAGGAAGTCCATCTCTAGACTCCATTGGGGGGGGAATTTATCAATTTCATGATGGGGTCTAATTGCCAAAGCCTTTCTGTAAATTCTAGACTCTTCTGTAACTTCATTCATGCAATAAACTCGTCATTCATCCTTCACTTTACTCTCTAGTCCTGATTGAACTCTCAGAACACGCTGCTCTCCAGAATGACTCCTGTCTTTACATGCAGGGTTACTTATTCTATATGAATAGTTCACAAGGTCTTCCCTACTGTACTGTACTGTTCTGTACTGTATTTCACTTCATTACCCATAGTTCACCTCAGCTGACATTCTTCTGCTGTGAGTCACTGCTTCAAACATTATCTTCAAAAGAAATCACTGTAGTGTATTATTAAAATATTAAAATGTCCCCCAGGCAAAGTTAGTTTTGGGATTATATTTTACCTAGGTGCAGGGCCAACACATGGGTAATTCTTTTTGACTATCTAGAAGATCAAACAGTAGAGCTTTTGCACACCTGTGTACAAGGTGACAGGTCGGTAGGAGAAGGTGTTGTGTTATGTTAGGTTGGCCCACAAGGACAAATCAGGTAACACACCTAATTGACACCAACTAATCAATCAAGTATACCAACAACATGTACAAAACATACCAAAATGCACAACAGGCCTGCAATTATTTAAGGTGATCCATCCATCAACAACACTACCATGCATAGAAAATAGAAATACACTATCCAAACTTAGTTGGAGCCTGAAAAAAGCCTGTCTCCAAGAGTTTGTCCCTAAACAAGAGAGGGGAATAAAGACAGAATTAGAGACAGATCATATAAACGGGTGAGTAAAATAGGAATAGGCAATGAAGCATGAACACCACGTCGACGCACAAGTGATGACACGTTTTATGGGATTCTGAGGCCCTCAATAAAGATGGTCTAATTGCAAACTTAAGTACACAGTATGTGGAGCTCTCTCTTTCTTTACTACCTAGAAGATAAAGCCCTTCCCTTCTCTTCCAGCCCTGATGATTTTTTGTCAACTTGTGTGGGTTGCAGCAAATTGTGCTATATCAGACAAACCCAAAAACATACTGAGACAACCAAAAAAACATACTATATCCTAACCCAATAGTCTGGCAGTAGTGCTGGTAGCAGACATTTAGGAAGCGACAATGTGGTTGTGTTGCATCTGCAGTAAATAGCAAACAGATTTAGAAAGTGTGTGAGATCACAGAGAGTTTTGCTGTGGACAGAAGGAGCAGGTGGCCACTATTTAAAGAGGATCCTTGACCTGGACATGCTCTCAGGCTGGGGAAGGGGGTGGGGGAAGGGGGTGGGGGGTGGGGGTGGGGGGGGGTACTGGATGAGTGCACACAAACAGAAGCTCCTCATTACTATGTAGGTGGCCTCGAGATGACAACATGGGAATGGCTGAGGACACCGGGGGACAGCTTCCACATACCGGCAACAATGGCCAGACTGGCTTCGGTTGCAGACGGGGTTTTCATCCCGCTTGCTTCCTTTTCATGTGTGAAACCTGATCCCTGCGAATCGTCCCAGACCATCATTTTGTTTTAATTAAACCTTGAGCAGGAGGCAGGTTTTGCTCTGTTCTCCAGCAGAGTGTGGCTGTACAAGCTCAGGTTGCACTCCCCTTTATTCCCAGTGACACTGCATCTGCACTGGATAAGGCCACAACACACTCCCTAATAAAAACCTTGACTCAAAGATGGCAGGCGTGGGAGCTCTCGCAGATGGAAACCATGGCTCCGTGTTTCTCTGTGGATGCAGGGGAAATGACTATAGATTGGCATTTTAGTCATACAAATATTTCTAGAGGCAGAGCACCTCTGGATGAAAAAATAATGTCATTGGTTGAGTTAAGCGTCAATGGGCAGAGCCAACAGTTTTTCTGGTTAATTAGTATTCATGTGCTGGTGGGAAAGTCCGACATCCGGGACTGCTGTTTGGACTGCTGTTTAGCAGTCAACTGCTTAACAGCGTGGCATTCACATCATTTTGTCACAAAGTCCTGCAGCTTAACAAGCTAATTGAATTAACTTCCTTTACAAAAATATTTGTTATCATGGTTATTCTTTTTTATGCTTTATTAGATAGAGACAGTGTGAGAGAAAGACAGGAAGGTATGGGAGAGAGAGAGGGGAGAACATACAGCAAATGACCGCGGGCCGGATTCGAACCCAGGTCGCTGCAGGAAGGACTGAGCCTTATGGTACGCGCTCTACTCGGTGAGCGCCCTATCATGGTTATTCTGGCTAGCTACAAACATGTAATAAAGGTGCATGTGTATAGAAGTGTTTTCTTAATGCTAAAACTTGATTTTCCGCCATGTTGAGAAGGTTAAAGGTATCATTGCATCATAACTTGGGTTTCTGACTTCTGACATCTGAAATTCCTTTTTATATATCTGATAGCACATGAATGCACAATAAGTAATGTTAGACTGAGGCCCAGTGAAAAAGGTAAGAAAGGAAGAAACTAATATTATGAAGTCTAGTGCTCTTGCTATTAACTGAAATGGAATCTAGCCACACTAACTTATCTGGGTTAGCTAGTTAGCCTAGCTGACCTTCAATGTTCAAACTAGGCATAGTTAGTTAGCTAGCTGCTGATCTTCCTATATCATGAATTCCATGGTCATGGATGAATGAACAAAAAAAGTCATTGCCATTCATATTTTTATTTTGAGTTCCTTCTTTGTCATTCAAGTTTTCCAGTTAGGTATCTTCTATGGCACTACCCACTGAGCTCTGCCTTCAAGAAATCTTGACTAAAACTCCAATATGTGAAATGACTGGGATGCCGAAAATGTTTCTACTTTAGCCCTTCTCTAGGATGCATGGCAGCTGGGATTTTCATGTACTCTTGGGTCTCCTTGTCCCGAGTATAGCATGGGAAGGCGTGTGCTATTTCTCACTTTCTGGATGAATATTGTTACATTGAGTTGATTCACTGCTTATTCTGCAGAATAGGAACAGCAGCTAGATTTTCTACATTTCCATGTCTTCGGCAGATTAGAGTCACAGCAAGGAGATTTACTGACAAGTGACCATCTCTCTCTCTGTCTGCCTCTCTCTCTCTCTCTCACTCACATACACACACATACACACACACACACAGAGAGATATACACATTACACACACACACACACACACACACACACACATAGACAGTTGAGAGGGGACAGAGTGCAGATGGGAAAGCAATTGGATTCTATATGTTCAAACTCCCACTGCTGTTATAAATTACTTTCTGCATCTATGAAATATCACAGCCTGATTTGCTATGGCACATCAGCTTCTCACAAGAAAAAGCCATGCAACATACATTACAATGGAGTGTATGTGACTTATGTGTTTCCCTAGTAATGCAAGATATCATGGAAATGAGAGATTACAATATAATAAATTACAATATATTCTTGGAGTAAAAAATCAACAGTAAACAGTCGTCCCCCATGAATGATGAAGTCCCCATCTGGGCCAGTCAGTAACAAATATGTCATCTTGTTTTGAGCTGTAATTGTAGTTTCCCCTTGGGCCAATCATTGCAATTTGGAATGCTGGAATGCAGCGGTGAGATGCATCATTTCCCCAAATTTTGTCATAATCGGATCAATGGTGTGTGAGATATTGCGTGTGACACATGGATGAGCAAATGTAGTCAAGTCCAAATCAATTCAAAGACCAGGTACAGTCAAGTTTGAATCAAGACCAGGTCCAAAGTGGGTCGAGACCAAGTCAAGAATAAGACCAGAGCAAATTGTGTCCTATTCAATTCCGAGGCCAAAACAGGCAATAAACAGTGTACATCCTTTCCAAATGTAAAAATAATAATTGAGACTTGAGGATCAAAAAGGTTGAGTCACTCAGTATCCAACAGTAGCCAAAACCAAGACAAGTCTGAGTCAACAAGACACAAGTCCAAGAGGTCAGAAAAGCGGTCTAGAGACCAGACTCAAGCACTACATCCCTGTCTTTCAATGCTTGTGCGTTTATTGAACTATCCCTCTTTTGGCTCAAGGCTGTCGTTCAAGTAATAAATGTGAGGATACCTTGTCCTGATACCGATTATGAAAGAAAACAGGTACCAGGTCAGTGAAACTCAATGGTCAGATTCTTATGCTGCAGATCAGTGCTTGATGGTACTGTCCTGGGTGCAGGAATGTGAACCTGGGTGGACATAAGGACAGGGACTGGATGCTGCCACCAGCAGGAGCCTGGGAGAACCATGCATGGCCACCCAGGAAACTGGTGACCCCATGTCACCCTCCACACTCCTAACAGACCCCACGGGGCCAATGGAGCCCATGACAAAAGGTCAGCTTGAATGGAGCAACATTATGGTATCAGGTCCTTCGTAGCTATTGTGAGACTCCTTGCCTAGACAGAAGTTTGCTCACTGAGACAGAGAGAGAGATCCGTTGAAGTACTGGGAGGTATGGCATGAACACCGCTGGGGGCTTGACCTCAGGGCATAAGCTGATTGCAGGGTAATGTTCAGGTTTCAGTGCATGCACTGATAATCAGGGTTATTTTGACAAGATGCTTCTTTCTGTGCCTGCCTGCTCTGCGGTAACGTTGAGTTTCCCTGCCAGTTTCCCTGCCAGATGTAATTGGCCATGACTAAAGACGCCAAAGTGTGGTTTGGCATTGGGCTCGTATTGCTCCGTCAGACATCCAGTTTGCTCTATAAAAACACAGGCGTATCTGCTGCTTCGGCTTTTTTGCGATAAAGCATTCTCTTCGAGGCAGATGTAAGTGGTAGCTTACCAAAACGACATCAAATAATTCCCTCCGTTGTGATGCGAGGTCAGGTCACGGTTTGTGCAGCCTCTCCTGGGATCCCATTTCCTCCGTATTATTCATCCTACACTAACAGTCAATGAACACTGTGTTTTTGCAGCTGATTTCTATACGCCTGAAAATACATCATACTGACAGGGGCCAAATTGAGTTTAAATGAGTATTGAAATAAAATTATTTCAGCCATCAATTCCTTTTTTGAAGGGTTAAGTCATCATTTCTTTTGAGTGGAAAAGTTAATTATATCCTTTGGGAAGTTCAGAAGACAGGACTGATGATTTACTGCTCCGTGTTGGAGATCTATAGGAATATAATCAGGTTCAGGCGGATAAACTTGTACAGTAGGAGTATTGAGGCCCGAAGCAAAGTTGAGTCTCGCTATGGAAGCACCAGCGGTTGAAAGGAACTTCTCAAAAGTGGATTTTGGAACATGTGAAATATCTGTTCCTTGAAACTAACTATGCTCTCGAGTATTTAAAGCTGCACTTAGCAAGATTTTTATGTAAAAATACACCTATCTTGGGTAATGAAGTCATCAAAATTCAAACAGTTACCTCTCACTGCCACTTGGAGCCACCAACTTCTTTTAAGGATTTGCACCTTAGCCAACTGAGCCGCTTTGAGCTAATGTAGCAGCTACTTGACTGCAACGTTTCGGTCATCCGTCCACCTCTAGGTAGCAGCGTGTGGATCTCTGAGCAGGTGGGCAGTGTTTTCTCAGCGGCCAGGCAGAGTGGACTCTGTGTGGGTCCCGTTTACTCCCCGCTGTGGGTCATGGCCCGGACATGTGGAGGGGGCGGAGGACCGGGGGACCCCTGCTGGAGTCGCCCTTTAATCGTTTCTCCGAGAGCAGAGGTCAAGCGGAGCCTCGATCCAGCCTCTTCTCCAGAGTGTGACCTCGCCAGGCTCGTCGGCAGCCAAGTGTGTGACCTGCATGCGTGCTGCGTTTCCTGGTTCTGGTCTCCTGGTTTCTTATTGTGCTGTGCTCTCTAAGTGGATGTCCATGCATATAGACGGATAAAGGTGTTGTGTCATGATCAACAACCTTCAACATGATAGAGTCAGACTGGCTGGTTCATCTCACACATATATACATATAGTCACTCATTCTATATATTATACAATATTAAGTCAATATACATTAACTTAGTGTCATGTTTGTTTATTTATATAGCCATTTATCACAAGTATGTCTCAAATATCATCACATATCATCATATACATGTGCTTACTATACAGAGAAGAGTCTTAAATTTCTATTTTTAAATCTTTTAAATACTACTTATACTTTTTTATGTTACATTTATACTTATATACTATTTCTCAAAGAGACCTATTCCCCACATTTAAAATTTTTAGATAGTACATTTTATTATTTTGTGTTGTGTTATGTTTAATGTGACCTAAGCAACCCACCAAGTCAAATTCCGTATATGTGCAGGCATACTTACTTACTTACAAATTCTGACACCAAAAAAAACGTTGATTTTACATTTATCCAGAGTGACTTACAATGACTGCAACAATACAATATGCTTCAATTCCTAGATCACCATCATTACAAACGACTAAACATCAGGAGTGCAAAGGTCAGATGGAGCCGTTACGATATTCCTACAACGATTATATGAGAGCCAAGTGCTGAAAAGAAAGAGTATAAAAGCTAAAAGGTCTTTTTAGAGCAATTAGAGTGGAGAGAGTGGGGAAATCCTTCAGCGAGGAGAACGTGATGTGAGTTATTTCTTGAAACGTTTTCGGTCTGTGACGGAAGATGGAAATGGCTGCTTCCACCATTGGGGAAGTTCAACAGTGAAGAGTTAAGGGGGTTGTTGTTGTTGTTGTTGTTTTTACAAGTTTCCTTCAGAGACTTAGCCGTGGCAGGTTGTTTGTCCTGTGGAGCGGATGCGGCTCACTGAACAGGTTAGCCATGAATAAATGTGTGACTTTGGCGGTTGCGACCCGGGTCACTCCTCAGTGCCCCTGTGAGCTCCTGTCTCCTGCCCTGTTGCCCCTGCCAGGCCTCTACCTACCCTCCCCACCGCCCCTCGCCCACCACCCACCCCTCACCCATCAGACAGCCTTTCAAGCTGAGAGGGACCCTGGTCGGCAGAGGGTGGCAGGGTCAAGCTCCAGCAGCAGCCAGTGAGCCGTTGCTGCCCATAGAAGGAGCTGCAGCCTTCAGAGGGGTTTAATCTTGTGTTTGGCTGCTGGAGATGCTGTGTGCGTGTCTGTGTGTGTGTGTGTGTGTGTGTTGGGGGTGCGGGGTGGGGGGGGGTTGGTATTGTGATCCTGACTGGAGAGCCACAATCAGGAACGGGTTTAAAAGGCTGGTCGGGGAGTTTAGCTTGAGTCCCAGCCAATCTTGATAAACTCGCACAGGATTGAGGTTGCACACCAGCGCTCGCTCACTTGAAATTTGTTCCTGAAAGTGAATGCTCTTTTATTGCAGTGCTTTGGGCCTGTTTGCTTTCTCTGTGATTTAGCATTTAAAGGAGCATCACGGTGGTTTGAGCGACTTCAGAAGTAAAGATACTGAGGTCAGATGTTATCTCACTGCTGCTTTTTATACGGAGTGGTTATGCAAAGTTCTGAAAGTTCCATCACAATTGTTTGAAGTTGACAAGTGTTGATTGGAGAGTTGTTTGTCCACTCATGATGTGGCTCTGGGGCAAACTGTTCAAAACTATCTGTGATGGGTGTGAACTGATAAAAACACCATGGTGTTGATTTATACACTCAGAGTTAAATTAACACTTCATCATTTTGCTGTGTGGCAAAACTCCCTGAATCTAATATCCATCGCAACCCCCAAATCCCCTCATATAAAGAGGAATTTCTGGGGAAAAAGTGGAGCAATGATTGATGAATTAGGAGATATTATTACATCAATGTGATAAATTATTAGACATAGGTCACCAAACTATCATCTTAGAGGAAATCCTGATGCTCCCCTGATGTCTTTTTTTTTTCCCCCCCCAAATAAATTTCTGGTGATTTTTTTTTTTTTGCTATATCTTTGCTCTTCATTATAATGATCAAAACTACCAGATCAAATTTGACTTACTTAGACTGAGGTATGGAGAGTGCCACACCTTGCCATACCCAACTGGCACCCATGCATACACAACTCGGTCTAAAAAGCAGCGTGCGCGCCTAATAAGTTGATTTATTTATTTATTTATTTTGTCTGATAGTTTGTATGATCAGTGCCGGTTCCTTGCGCGCTGACTTGCCTCTCTGGAGTTACATGGAACATTTGGGACATGTTGAAGTAAAAAAAACAAAAACAAAAAAAAACATGAGCTGGTGTTGAGTTGATTGTCATGCCACAGCACGGGATCATGTGATGGCGGGTGGAATCTGACACCGCAGGCTTTAAAAAACCACATCTGGATCTGGAGCGTCAGTTCACACCAACACCTGTCCCGCCGCAGGACGCACACATCCAGGACGCACACGGGTTTTGCCTTTCCCCGCCGATCACCCATCTTCATCTGCCGGCGTGTGAACTAAACCCTCCAGGATCCAGTGAGCCAGTCAGGTCCGTGGTCACTATCGGGCTGGTATATCTGCGACTTTTTAAAACAATGAGGAGGACTGACACGGGGATTGCGCCACTATGCCACGGGATATAGCCGGGGAATCAACGCAGAGATCCATAGAGAAGATCCGAGTGTCTGTGGATTACTATCGCAGAATCACACCGACGTTTTGCTCTTTACACGCACGTCCATGATCGGGAGGGTGATCAAACTCGGCAAAGGTAAGTCTGTTGGTTTATAACATTATACAAACGTGCCATATTATATATATCAAGAAGCCCTGGCCTTATTTCATTCTCATTGGGAAAGTTTATGAAGCCCGTCAACCCCAATATCAGAAATGCTTGCAGTAGCCTAAGTATAGGAAGCTGTCAATCCTCCAGCCCATAATAGTCCTTTGACTTTCATTCTTTTATGTCACATACGCATAGGCCGTGTATTGGCATATGGAAACCGCATCTTAGATTTTACTATATAGCCTATAGTTTAACCATTTGAAGGAAATGTAGGCTAAGTCAAAAATGTCATTTATACTGCACTGTATGTTCTACATGTATTTACACGTACACATGGTACTGAAATACATTTGATTGGAGTATATTTCATCATATTATCTAAAAGTATAGCTTGAAATATGAGCTTATCCCAGGATATGTTATCAATAAATACACTGAATGTACTAAATATTAGGAACATATTCCTGATATTGAATTGTGGCCCCTTGTGCAAAATCCACATTTCAGTTTCCCACATCTTAAAAATCCTCCTGTGACTTTATCTACATCTCCACCTTTGTGATCAGTATAGATTTAATAAGGGAAATCAATAAGAGGTAATGGCTTTTCACCTGGATCAGTGTACTTCATGAGAAGAGTAAGTGTCCCTAATATTTTGTACATTCAGTGTATATTTATTTTGAAATATATGTTACACCCTGTGGTGTAAATGCCCTTATAAGGCTAAATATTTTTTTCTTTTCATATGGGATAACTCAAGTTGGATATGTTACTGTCATATATCAGGGAACTAAAACCCCCTGTTTATGGCATACGTTGTTGGAATAAGTTTTATAGTGCTGATAGAAATTAGAGACAAATAAAGCAGTAAAAGATACTATATTAGCTAATAATAATGTATTTTATGATGATAAATAGACAGATGATATTTCTTTCCCCAAATTTAGCTCCTAAATTTTAATATGGTGATCATTCTTAGAATTGCTTCAGTTGTTTTAAGGCCATCGAAATGAATTCATGAAATCATAACATGCTGCTGGATGTAAAGTTTGTTTCCTCCTCTGAAAGCATCACATAATGTAGCTGAACTGAGCAGTGCACCTCCAGATGCCGCTTTAAATCACTTTTTATTAGAAAACCTGCTTCTCCCTTCTCATCCTCTGCAACTTTCAGCATGGAGAGGTTTCTCGTTGTTATCCAACGAGGGCGGCAAAGCTCTGCCACTTGGCTTTCCTTTTCCTTTCTCTCCTGTTTGTATGAGAATAAATACACAAATAGCAAAGTCTGTGCCAAGCTGTGGAACCAAGCTCAAAATTCAAATCTGATGAATTGGAAGTTCAAAATCAGTTTGGGACAACATTAGACACATTATAACTGCGATTGGTTGAACTGAATCTTTCACATGCTATACTGACTTGTTTCCCTGTCCAATTGTCTATTTATTTCATTGAGAGAATACTTAACAGCTCTCCTGCGTTGTTTGGAGAGCCAGAATCACCTTTATTTACCAAGAATATTACATGTAGGAGGAATTTGCCTTCATATGCTTTCACTTAATAGATCTTTAGTTTATACATACAGTACAGCCGTAATAAGACCTATATAACCTATAAAGGGGCAGTAGATGGTTTGTGGTAAGGAAAGTCACAGGTTATCCAGAGCAGCATCTCTGGAGCTTGTGATGTTGTGTGTCTTTGGGTTCTTGTGTCTTGTTCGCTACCATAGGGAAGCTACTCTTAGTATCACTATCATAGTATTTTAGTAAGTGTCAGTTTTAATGTAGCCGTCCCTGAAGCTGGCAATACCATAACTTCTCCCTCCCTGTGGCAAACGTAGGAGACCTGCTGGTGTTATTGTAACCCCTCCAGACCTCAGCAGGATTAATGTCGTGATTGTTGGGCCAGTGATTGCAAGGTGGCACTAGGAAGAGTTATGGGCTGCAGGCAGCTACTGGCAGAATAACAGCAGCCTGCTTTATTGCACCCAGCGCTAATGATCAGCAAGGTTTCGCAGTAATAGAAAACACTTACAACTTTGTGACGGGGTCAGAGCTGCTGTGATGCCCATTAGGGCCCCGTTCAAACAGCTTATACTCAGACAGCCACAATTGAAGCATTTGGCTGATATGCTTTTTTTAGAGTAACGTTCTAAACAGTCAGAGGGGTCAGCAGTAGCAAAGGTCACCACTAGCAACGGTACGTATTTGTGAATCCTTTAGCCTTTATCCTTTTAAAGAAGCTTAGTAAAGCGTAAGAAGAGGGGACAACAATACAGTGCTAAGAACTTGAAAGGAGAAGACTTTTTTTTTGGAGAGGAAACTAACTTTTTTGTCCACCGGTCTCAGTGGCAAATGGATTTTGGATGGAAGTTTGCCAACTTTTTTCACTATTTCACCAGCCAAGTATGGATTTGGAATAAGAAAGAGATCCCAAACAATGAGTGGCTGGTAAAGTGCAGACACTAACCAGCCAAACATTGACCCACATTTGCCTGGTGGCTGGTGGTAATTCCCCACCCTGAGGGCCTGTTAAAACAGCAGTCGCTACTCGGAGGCCCACGGGTCACATTATTCACTGTTTTTAGACTTCAATTCACTTGATTGCAAAATTCAACAAGGCGGTTAGTAGGCAGGTGAATTAACATGCCATTTGGTTGACATTTTTATCCAAAGCGCCTTATAGAACAATGTGTGCATAGTATGTGTGGAAAACAACCCCTATCCATGCCAGTGTTAGCGCCTTGCTCTACCCAATGAGCCACACAGGACCAAATTGTGTTTTCCTGCCTATTTTCTTTAACACTATTATTAACAATAACTTCATATTTCGATTCCTTCCTCCTTCAGTCGTTATTATTTGACTCCCTGCTCTATTCTGCTAGTAGCAACTGATGTGATAAATAATAATAATAATGTAATAAATCGAAAACTGCTGGATAATGTAATATGTCAAAATGTTATAAAAATGTCCTTAAATCCACTAAAAACTGTTAATGTAATACATTTGCAGATAACGTGATAACATCCCATCATAACATTAACTGGTGATTACCTCATAAGGGATAAAATAACTAACTTTAACGAAGATGCCATAATGATAATACTGACGAATGATGTAATAACTTGTAAAAAAAATAACAGCCTAATAACGAGTCATAACATTTGCTAGTCAATGTTGTTATTACATCATCAGCGAAAAATATTTTACACCCACTATGAAGTAATAGTTTTGGAATTTATTATATTAAGGTCTTATTACCTTTTCAACTCGTTTAGTGGGACATTTTATTACATTTTGACATGACAGTTACTACATTATAAGGCAGTTATTACATCATTTGCTACACTGCTCCAGTCTTCAGTCCTCAGTCTGGTTTTCAATACAGGTCCAACTCAAGTGTAGCTCAGTTAACCCTAAAACAACATCGGACCCTGTTCCCAGCACAGAGGGTTTGTCAGCTTGGCTATTGAGGCTTTGCAGTTGTGTCACAAATCTCCTGTCAACCCTGTCTGGCTTCATCATGGAGGTCCATTGAAGAATTGCCTGTGTGCAAATAATGTCTAAATATATAACAACCGTGACAGAGAAAGAGAGATAGCCTACCTGAAAAATGTTGTTTTGGTGTGGGTTTAGGTCCATTCAGTAATGGTCTAAGTAAGTGAATAGTCTCATAAGGTGGATTTGTTTCCAAATACTTGGTTTTTGGTTTTGTTAGCTAGATAAATAGCCAACAGGCTAATTTAGTTACGCCACTGATGTTTATGTTAACATGCAACTATTAGCCACTACTAACTCTAGCTCCTACATGTTAGCTAGTGTGCAAATCAGATGTGTTAACAAGGCAGTGGGGGTTAGCTGCTAGCTAACAAGCTGACATTATCTAAACACAAAATCGTTAAGACGGCCAAGTTGTAAGTTTAGATGCACAATTAGTTCCCAGCCACTTATTTAACCTTGACCAAAGCCTTTCCCTAACCTTTAATCAAATTATTTTAGTTGCCTAAACCTAACCGTAACCTTAAAGGATAAGTTTGGCGATTTTGGACCTATATACTGTATATAGACTAATTTGTCTCTTCATACCGAGACAATATTGAGCTGTCAGTTGAAACGGCGAGCTCCTGTTGCTAGCCTTGCTGCTAACAACAGAGGCACAACATCCTGAGCCTTAATGTTGTCTTTGTAGAAACAATGCTTACGGCTCACTGTGCTTTTCTACTTTAGGGATTAACTTTATATCGTCTGTCTTCTTCACTTTCTCCACAGACTCTTTGTATCAAAGCAGTCGTGAGGATTTGTTTAGGATTTTTCTAAGCCAGTGTCGTGACTTGTGATTAGGGAATCCTGTTTGGGCAAGCCTATGGGACCTATACTCCTCTCTCTCTCTCTCTCTCTCTCTCTCTCTCTCTCTCTCTCTCTCTCTCTCTCTCTCTATTTAAATAGTATCATAAATAAATTAACTATAAATAAATACACCTAAACATCTTTTCTCATTTATTTGAAGTTGACTCTGGCCCTGGTAAGCCTGCGCAGCCTTGCTGTGGAAGTGATTTTAACCCATTCCAGTACTATGAGCGACGACCTCAGCTCCTCCTCTCACTGCTTATTTCTGACCAATTTCAGGATTGTTCTAGATACTCTAGAATTATTTTGCCATGGTCCATGTAAACATCATATTTCATTTACAATAACCCAGGTAAGCCTTTATCCCAATTATGAGGGGAATAAAATAGCTGAGATGTGCTGTTATTGACCATTTTTCAGATCACGTGACGTGGCAAAAACGTATATCCTGAATGTGGCCATGCAGTACATAATTGTACGCATGTAAAGATTTATATGCCTTTAATTTTTCTTTAGTGTACAGTCCAGTGTTTCCCTTATTATACTGTGTCAGACCGCCACGGTAAAATCATGACCCACCATGCTCCAATATTTTCTATAGTGTTTTGTACAGTGTTTGTATAATAATTCAATAGTGGCAGCCCTGCTGAAAATGCACATGATTTTTTTTTAATCAAATGTATTTCTGTCGACACGCACCTTCATGATCGAAGTGACAAATAGCGGACAAAGCGACACCGCCCCGCTGTAACAAAAAATGATAGGGGAAACACTGGTGTACACACTTGGTTTCTCCAGCAGATAGGTATAACTGTCAGGCCATTCAGTGCTAGGCCAGCGGGCGACATCATCCACCCATTCAGTCAGCGCATACGGATCGGGTCATTTTGGGCTCAGGTCACGTTACTTAACGTTCATTTGTTATGGTAATCCTCGCGGTGCTTTGGTCCAAGTGACAGCATGCAGTGCAAAAGATCGATCATTGTTCACCATTTTTCTAAAGGTGGATGCAGCTAGTTTGCTTGCCATGAATAGTTGTGTATGCTAATGATCTATTAGGTGGAATAATGAGGGTAGTATACACCTTGTCCTGTTTACTGTTGGTTTTCCCAAGTCTGTGTAAATTTTCTTTCTAATAATTCATAATATTCTGAAGATTCTGTATATTTGTGTGTAAAGGGATTTTTTGGAGCAGGATATGCAGATGCCTATCAATAGCTTACCCTGAATAAGACCCTAACCAGGACAGGAGCTCTTTGGACCAGTGTGCATGCAAACACACAGTGTTACTCAGTCTGTTGTACCATTATGCAACCTGTAACTGCAGTGTATCAGCTTGTATGTAGTATTTCAGCCCTAGCAGAACCAGAAAAGGAGGTAGTCGTACCTCAGGGTTTGTAGTTACTGGTGGCCACAATCATTTGCGGAAGGCTTAATGTGGAGACAAGTTTCTAGGAAATATGGAGTTAGTTCAGTACTCCAAACACAAAGTTGTGGGAATGATGTCTAAAGGCATTTCTGTAAACAGAGCTAACCTCTCCCAGACCGCCTGAGACACTGATGTCCTCAACAGTGGTGGAAAGCTCCAATAGCCTCAGTTAGACTCCAGCTTACACTGTCAGGACAGGATTGCCTAGCAAGTAGACTGACTGTTTGTTAAAAGGCAAAAATCAACAATGCCACCTCGTCTGTAATGTCAATTAGTAGTCTGAGACGCTAAGCCATGTGTGAAGTAAAGAAAGTGACCAAAGGCTGGTAGATTTTTGCTTTCTTTCAAATTTTCTGTTCACATTGGCAGTTAGCCAATCAACCAGCAGACAACAGAGTTAGCTTGCTGCCACAGGATAAAAGAGCCAGGATGGTGCTGCTGATCCAGAGTTTAACTGGGAGCTCACATCAACATCTGCTCCACACCAGTCACGCTCACAGGGACAGAGCCATGCTGGGAATCCAAACAGCCTCCACTTCATTTATAAAAGCCAAATTTAAATAAAAATCTCTTCCGGGCATCCATCAAGAGGCTCCGACGGGGCGTGCTGGGCTCACTTAGCCTCTGTTTTCTGCTCCACGGACACGTAAACATGGATTCAGTCACACTCACAGGATGCAGTTTGCTGCGTAGCGTGAGTGTGATTGGACGTCAGTGTTTATGCACAATGTTGAGGAATGATGAAACGAAACTGACTTAGGATGCTTGGTGGTCTGAATTCCCCTTTGGCCCGCAATGGATTTACCTTGACTTACTGTAGATAGAACAGGGAATTACAGATTTTTAGGACCACTCATTGATATGGACATGTGTCAGGTGTGATTGAAAACATGTTTTGTACCTATATACTTACTTTTACACTTTGGTTCAAGAAATTAGTGAAGGTACCTGGGTTGTTTTGGCATGTTTAAACCTAGTGTTTGGTCATCGCGTGTCTTAAATGCCGAGGTACCATCACTGAATAAAACATGCTAATCCCATCGAACGCTCTGCCATGACACAGAAACTCACCTGTTATTGCAGCAGATGTCTCCTGTAAGAAGCACACAATGTGTTGTCACACAGTTGATTATGTGGATTTTCCCAATTTATTTTTAGCATCTGAAGAAACTCGAACTCCGATGGGCGTTTTCGTTGAAGGGATCATACTTCTCACAGTAGATTCTGTACTTATCTTGCGAACGCAATCATGTCAATGCTTGGAATGTGACACATTGTCATGCATGTCCTCAGGGGCTCTTTCATTTTGTTGACATGTTTTGGCTACAGACTGTTAACAGACATGCTGTCAAACATCAGTGATGAGGGTTGGCCTTCTCACTAATGGCTGACTCAAGTCCAAGTGTGCTTTCTGAAATTCATCTGTTTTCTGAATTCAAGTTTTCTCTCTCTGTATCTAGCTGCGTCGTGATTGCTCTTGTGAAAGTAATGTTCAAGTTAGGGTTTGTTTTAAAGGCTAATACCGATATTACTGAACTAAAGCTGATATTTTGTGCCGATGTTCTTTAGATTTGACCATTTTCATGAAAACCATTTTTATTCTGTCAGGATGGAAAAGCCTCTGAAACAGCATTTAGACCATGGGTCACTAAAACTCTCCACTGAAACCGAGGATAATATTAAATATGTAATCAAACAAACTGCATCATATCCATCATATTAGAGGTGGACGACACTGACTGGACCAGATCAGATTTTTAATAAAAGGCCAACATCTGTCCTAGTACAGAAATAAGAACCCACATTCAAATGCTTTTTTTTTTAACTATCTTTAGATGATAAGACTGTTGCATTTTGGTTTATGAACTCTTTTAGTAGACAGTGACTTATCTTTTCACAATTTCAGATCTTTTCCAGAGGTGTAGAGAAACCTTGGGGGAAACCTGAAGTGTGTTTGTATCTCTGAGAGGTAGACGATAGCAGACGTGGGAATCGTAACCAAATTTGCATAACTTGAAAGTCAATCAAAGATTTCCCCTGCAGGTCCGACCGCTAAACTAACAGGCAGGGCCTATTACTGCTGCTCAGGATGATGGCGGTGTGGTTTGTGGCTCAGCACCGTGATCATTCATCATCACAGAGGACGCCGGTGACTCACATGGCCTCCCTCCGGTGACGTAGCATCGAATTCCAACGTGTTGTTTTTTTTTGGTCTGAATATTTTACATTGTCTCTCTCACTGAGAATGTATACAGTGGGCATATTTGTCAGCCAGACAATGAACACTCCTTTGGAAAGGGTGATGAACGGAGGAGGCCTGGCTCGACTCATTTTAATGAGTCATGCGTTTGTTTTTACTCTCGCTAGTTTGGACACTTCGGGGGTTCTGCACTGTCGTCTGGCCCCAGTGTCTCGGCGGCGGCCTGTGTGTGTGTGTGTGTGTGTGTTGAGTTGCTGTAGACTATACTAAGCGAGCTGATCAAAGGACATGTAAGCAGTAACAGACAGAAGATTAAAGACCCTCCTTGTCTTTGTGGTTCATCCCTTTAGGTTTCGACCAATATGGGGTTTAGAGGGCTGAGGCTGATACCAATATTTTAGGATTGATGGTGCAGATCTTATAGCCAATATTTTTTACCGATATTATGTCATGATGCACATTTGGCTTTGCTGACTGTCACTCATTCATTGTGCAAACCAACAGGACGCAAGTGGTTGGTCCAAAGTGGCTGGTCCACATCAGACAGGCTGCTCTGTGACAGCATTGTCCCTCTTGTAGGCCATCAGTCTGTTCTTGGCTAAAGTCTTCAGGTCAAATCACTTATTTATTTCTGCCGCTGTCCTGCATGCAGAGAGAGAGAAGCAGAGTTTACTGCAGCTCGCATCTGCTGCCAGGGTAAATTTTGTCGCTTGTTTGTTCATCGTTAATTGAGCACTCCAAAAGGTTTTGTGCTATGGGCCAGTAAACAGTGGTGGAAAGAGTACTAGAATGTTCTACTCAAGTACAAGTACTGTTACTTTGCTGATATTTTACTTAAGTAGAAGTAAAAGTGCTGGTGTAAAAATCTACGCAAGTAAAAGACTTTTAGAAAAGAGAACATTGTTATATGTGATTCTATTCTTCTCAATTCTAAAAGGATGAGAGGACAGAGTTCAAACTAGATTCTTTTAATTGGAAAATTTGGAAATTAAAAAATAAAGTGCACAAACTAAGTAAAGCCAGATTTCTCTTCTCTGCTTTGCTGACTGACTGACTGACTGTTCACTGTGAATGGCTCCACAATTGGCCAATTTATGATTGTCCAGGTTCTGTTGCTTATGGGGAGCCGACAAAATGTGTACTCTGTGATTGATGTGATTTAAAATGTAGCTAAGTGCAATACTTAATCAAAAACATACTCAAGTTCAAGTAAATTGACTGACTTTAAAAAATACTTGTAAAAGTTCACAAAAAAAGCTACTCAATTGCAGTAACTGGAGTAAATGTAATTCATTACTTCCACCCTTGCCAGTGAAAATCTTACTTATTAATGCTGCTTTCGCCCTGTAATCCTGACCACAAGCCCATTTTATAATAGCAGAGTGAATATTAGGCTAGTAGTGTTATTCTTACTTGATGTGGAACAGACATTTAAAAAGATTTCAAAGTGTTATTGACTTGACTTGATTAATTCATGCTTGCAGTAAGGTGTACTGAAAACAGCACAGAATTGTACATTAAAAAAACACTAAAATCGTAAATCATAAACATAAAAAGAGCATATTTGTGCACGTGAAACAAGACAAAGTACAACAATATAAAGATTAAAAAGAAATTAAAAGTATAAGTATATGTACATACTAAGTTATAAGTATACACAAACTATATTCTCACCCTGTGCCTAAAAAAAATGCATCACTGGTTGATGTTATTTCATTATTCAACCAAGGAAATAAGATTACTTTATTGCTATTTTGTTATTGTTATTTTATTACATTATTAGCTTTTTTTACATTTAGTTTTTCTGGCATTTGTTACGTTAAAAGCTGTTATAACATTAACATAACATATTATTGTAGGGTTCTACACTCCATGACAGGCTATTAAGCCGTTTTAAGACATAACTGCCGATTCCTTCTCTCTCATGCTTATCCTCAGTCTGGTCTATTGTAAACTGTTGTAGTTGCGTGCAGGCGTAGCATTAGCATTACCGTTTATGTGTCATTACAGGGTATTGATTACATACGCGGTCAGTGTTGTGTAACCTGATCCAGATCTCTTCCTCTGCCCTACTCTCCATGTCAACTTTACTGCAGGAACCAGGGTTCGGTCAGCAGAGAAAGGCCGGGCTATTTTTAGAAACACCAAGTTGTAAAATGAAGACATCAAAAGCATGAAATAACAAATTGTACTTTTGCCGTCTTCTTTTGCCGTTTTTACATCTTGGTGGTCGTTAGGTGATTCATGGCCGTTATCTTTGTGTCTGTCATGTTTGGAGGTCCTACTCACAGTAAGGAAACTTTGTATCTTCTTTCCTAACTCAAAGATTGCGCGACAGTAAATATTTGTTTTTTTTATTTCGAGGCATAAAGTGAACTTGAAAGCCCAGGCGGTCTCTGTTATTTAATCATACTATAAAATGTACCATACTAAATATTATAGATTAGATGTACCTCAAGATGTTATATGCTGTGCTCATTTTTACGAGGCCTGTCACATAACATTTAATCAAGTGAGCCCTTTTCCAGTAGGTCCTGCATTTAAGACAGGAACAGCCGTATCTTTTCTTTGGTACTAGGAGCTGGATCCAACTGGGTCATTATAGCATCCTGCCGCATGTGCTGCCTTGAACACTCATCGTGAATTAGAGGCCCCACATAATGTTAAAATGGTAAAATTTTGTCTCATTGCTGTGGTGTTTCTGCACTGCACTTCCCAGAGATCACCTGTCAATCAAACAGTGTGTCCAGTACTGTGACTTTGTCTTTTTCCTTGGATTTTCTGTTTGAGTTTCTGTAGGTGGCGCTCTTTTATTTGTCTGTTCAGCCATGGTGGCTATCACTGCTCATGCTAACTACCCAGTTCTTCTTCTGTTTATTCCAACCAAACCAGAAACATAAAACGCATCACTTCCTGTACGAATGGAAGGATTTTTCCCAGGAAAGAGCTACCAGACACCGGGTCTTAAGAACAGCAAATGTAAAGGCTTTCATGAACTGGACATACACACTTGGTGATATAGAGTAGCTGAAAAAGGAATAGAATCCTGCACACTGTCTATACTTGCGAGGGGATTTAATGCGACGTTTCGGTCATCAGACCTTCATCAGGCAAACATATCTGTTGTGTTTGCCTGATGAAGGTCCGATGACCGAAACGTCGCATTAAAACTCCTCGCAAGTATAGACAATGTGCGGGATTCTATTCCTTTTTCAGCATCTACCTTTTTGGTTCTTGTCCTACGCACCTGTCACACAAAGACCTTTAGGTGTGCAAAAATGTATTTTTCTTGATGTAGAGTAGCGAAATGGACATTTGTTTATATGAAAATATTGTAGATTATTCATTTAAAGGAACAGTTCACCTCAAAATGAAAATTCAGCCATTATCTGCTTCCCTGTGTCAGTTGAAGTTTGTATGACCACCAAACACACAGCAAGTTCTCAAGCCAAATTATGGTACTGTGAACAATGCTCTGGTTGTGTGCATTGGGAATTGAACCCCTAACCCTGACAGTGCTAGTGCCTTGCTCTACCCAGCTACACAGGATCAGTTGTAGACAGAGGTGTGACCAAGTCAACTTTGCTTGAGTCCCAGGTCAGTCTCAAGTCTTGAGGCACAAGTCTCAAGTCAAATCTCAAGTCTAAATGTAGATTACCAAGTCAGGTCCAAGTCAAATCCATCTCAATAATGTCAAGTGTAAATATAGAACACCAAGTCAACAAATCAAGAGTCCAGTGTCAATTTATTAGAATTTAAATTCAGTCGTCTGCTGGAACAAATCTCATCACTTTCAATCTAAGCCATTTACACAAACACAAGATCTTTAGAAACCTTTTCAAGTCATCAAAGTACAAGTCAAAGTCAAGTCCCAAGTCACCAGAACCCAAGTCAAGTCAAGTCTCAAGTCTTCTCTTTATGCATCAAGTCAAAGCTCAAGCAATTAAACTGTGACCTGAGTCTCCACCTCTGGTTGTAGAGCGTTAGAGAATTTCTCTATCATTGTTTCTTCACTGTTCTCATGAGATCAGCAGTTACCAGAATCAGAATCACTTTCATGGTTTTGTTGCTGGAATAACAAACACTCTAAAAGCCTCCGGCCAAAAACTAATTTTGAAGGAAAGTTGATGCCATGAACTCAGCACTGCTCAACACCAGTCTCCTCTGGCTAAGTGAACACGTCACTAATGCACAATATTCTGCATTTTCCCTTACATGTATCAATGCATTCACCCTATATGACCAAAAGATAGTGTATATATTGTGTAAAATGTTCAGTGTGTCTGTAAATGTCTGTTCATTTTGCACCAACTGACCCAGGAGAGAGTCTGGTGTAAGAACAGGAGGAGTCAGAAAAGTGGGCTTGCGTTCAGAAGTTCACTGATTCAAAATCTGGACCACAATCCAATCTCCTTACAACTACAGCTGAGGTGCCATTGAGCAAGGCACACAAACCCCCACTGCTCAGTGACTGACAGTAGTCGACTGTGGTTGTACTGGGCAGCTCTCAGTGTGAATGTGTGGAACTGTATGAATGTGAAGCAGGGGTAAAGAACAGATTCTGTACAGGCCCAGAGCCCATTTGTGTTTTTTTCTGAATATGAGAAAAGGATTATGGGAGCTGTGTGAAAATTCTCAGCTAAGGTGTGAATTTTCCGAGTTAAAGTTAAATTTTCATAATACAACTTTTACTTCATTTTATCAATTAGATACTGCTCAATAATGAACAGACATGATTTGTAAACTGTGACGTGGTTTGATAGTGTTCAGCTATAGAGGAGTGATGTAGTTTGATAGTGTTCAGCTATAGAGGAGTGATGTAGTGTGATAGTGTACAGGTTTTTGATATGTGTCTCATCCTGTCTCATCCATGGTGTCATGGTAAAAAGAGCATGCACCCCTCTCTGGATGAATAAAGGCTAAACAAAAAGCAAATGTACCTTGTAATTACAGTGAATTAAGGCAGGAACACCTCTTTCTCTGTGGAATACATCCAGGAGGCATTTTGAAGGAAAGGTTGATGGCAAAGACTTGTGGAAAAGTTGTAGAGAATGATTCTGTTTTTTGTTTTTAGATGGAAAAAACTGGTGGAGGCAGGAGGTGTCAACTACCCAGCATCACCTGAAGAACTGGAAGGTGAGCGTGTTCAAAGAGTTCAGAGAGCGTGTTTCAAACCAAAGCAGGATGTTTGATCACCAGCTGACCTGTGATGTAGCAGCTGGTGATCAAATTAAGGCCAGCAACCAATATGAATATAAGGGTTTCATTTTGAATGGTTCTTGAAATTCATCACCAGCAGTGGAAAAAGTACTAGAATGTCCTACTCAAATAGAAGTATTGTTACTTTGCTGATATTTTATTTGAGTAGAAGTAAACTTACTAGTGTAAAAAATCTACTTAAGTAAGTAGTCTTCCCCACACGATTCTGAAAGGACAAGAGTTCAATCTTTTAATTGGAAAATTTGGAAATTACAAAATAGCGTGCACAAAGTGAAGCCAGATTACTCACACAATTTGTCAATTTACGATTGTCCGGTTTCTGATGCTTATGGAGAGCCACAAAATTTGTAATCTGTAATAGATGTGATTTAAAATGTAGCTAAGTACAATACTTCAGTAAAAACATAGTTATGTAAAAGTAAAATTACTGACTCAAAAAAGTACAAATTCAAGCACAAGTGCACAAAAAAGCCACTAATGAGTAAATGAGTGAGTAAATGTAATTAGTTACTTCCACCCTTGTTCATCACTCAATAATTTTGTATGGATACATGTCACTTTTTTCAAGATAGTATTAATTAGTTTTATTTTTTAAAAGAGATGCTACTTCCATGTACCGTACATCACTTTAATGCTTCTTTCTACAGTGTATGTCTTTAATAACGTATGTATCATAAAGATGTGCATCAGTGTAGAAAACTAAATGAACTCTTACCCTCCACTACATCCCTGCTAACTAAGCTTTCTGCTCCGCTATACTGACCAGTTTGCACCAGTATATATGAATATATGAGAAGCAGTGAGAGATTGAGAAGTAGGCCGACGGGGTTTGCTGGCAGACTGTTTTACCCTTAGCAGATGCGTATATGTTTCAGCATTGTCCAGTTTCCACTACATGGCCCATCTGATCTGAGCCTTGTGTTCCTGCCTGGCAGACACTGCAGAGAAACTCATTTTATAAGTGCCCCTAAAATATTAACCTTGCCCGGTGTCACGTGTCGATTAAGTAATTAAAGAGGTGGAGGTGTTGGCTGCAGGTATCCCACAATGCCGTGCAGACTGGGCCTCTATAGGCTCAAACCCAGCCGGGGAGCCCAGACACGGTTTCCATGTCAAAGAGCTGATGGAACAGGATGGATCAGCTTACCCAGCGTAGCTTGGAGTCCCAACACGTACAACGGCTTATGTAATACAGCACCAAATCAAATGCAAATAGTAAAAAAAAAAAAATTCACTATGTATGGTTTGAAAAAATTAAGAGGATAGCTTCTGCACATCTGATTCTAAAGCTTTGCAGACAGGTGCAATGAGGAAACAAGGGTCAGACCAAAGAAATACAGTGATTCCTACACAGTCATAGGATCTAAATAGTTTCTTCTAATACAACGTTTCAGTGTCTTTACCTTCATCAGATATGTGAAATACTGTATTTGTTCTTCTTGGAATAACAAAATCATGCAAACATTTAGCTAATGTTTGCAATGCTAGTCATTGGGCTTACATATAGGGAGGCTGGGTGCCTTTGCTGTTTGCTCAGGTGCATTTTAGCAGCGTTGGGCACTGCCAATACCAGGGGTCAAACCAGAATCCCTTACTCTGATAGACACTCTGATCAGAGTTCTCTATCACACTACACTGAGGAAAGTCAAGGGCTGACATGTCAATTTCTTTTAAATGTCATCTCTTTATGTTATGAGATTAATCTCAGAATTCTGAATTCTGACTTTAAACTCAGAACTGAAATACATTTTTCACATGTAGTAACCGTGTTGTCCCTGCTGCTGTCAGGTGATGCTCTGGGTGGTGGCGTCTCTGCTGACGCTGGTGGAGGATGTGTTTTCTGAAGAGGACAGTATTACGAAGGAGACCCAGTCGGACCTCCCGCCCATCCTCAGGCAGCCCTCCTGGCCTCCTGCCGGCCAGGCTGAGGTGAGGGACCCGGGACAGGACAACAGCGCCCACGCCCCCTGGCCTGACGCCTTTGGTGAGTGCTTCCCCTCAACGCACAGTGTGTGCAGCCTCACACAGAGAGCAATGCTGCAAACTGCATTCTGGAGTCTGAAGTCTGGATTGGTTTAAACTACTGTTGTTTCATAAAATGTACAAATCAATCACCAAAAACAACTGTAAATAGTTTATTCATATGTGTTTATACCAGCTGTGTCAAGCGCACCAGGCAGAAAATTAGAGAAAAAAAAACATGACATATTCCCTGTATGCAAAACACAACTTCACTTAGAGAGATATGTAGATATGGCCACCAAATGAATTTATAGAGGCTTCTGATATATTTTATCATTTCTATTTTATGGGGTATTTTACATAAAAATCTGAGATTTTCACCATATTTAGCATTTTATGAATAATTCCTCATAAAAACAATCATTTTGCAAATCCCTCTGTAAATTACCAAGCATTTAGTTATTCATCAGAATGAAACAGGAAAATGCATTCTGACTTTATCCACTAAGCAAAAAAGTCATAAGAAAATTTGCACATTTTTATGAAATATTAGCTAATGTGAGTATGTTAAAAACAAAATAAATAAAAGTCGTATTACAAAACAGGTTTGTATTTGTGTCCGCATTCAGCATATCAAATTTCCTTCTGATAGGATGAAGGTTTTTTTTTCTCCCTCCTGGGCTTTTATTATTCTTCATCTTCATCCTTCAGTGTAACGATAATCAAATAGTTTTTGTGCAGCTAAGCTGTCTCACTGAAAACAAAGCTTCATAAATCTGTGGTGGAGCCCTGATTGGTAATGGCCATAAAATAGTAGACTGTCATTCCCCGATGACTAATATAACCTCTGGAAGTATGCCTGGTAGTTTTCAGCACAGAGCATGGCCTTGGTCAAGGAGCACGGGCCCCAATATACAACAGGGTTAAAATAATCAATCTGATGTGCAGATTCCTGTCATGCATCATAGTCCTGCATGCATCACAGCCAGGACTTGAAATTAACATTAAACAGTGTACATTTTGCTTTGACTTGTAAGTCCATTCATTTTGCCTGGCAGTTTGGTATGTAGCCAAACTAGAGTTCAGTCACTGTACTCTATTCTACTTTGATTGACCATTCACAGCACAAACAGCACATAACAAGTAAGTAAAAGCAAGTTTATAAAAATATGTTTTCAGTATGAGTGATTTAAAAGAAGACACTGATGAAGCTTTTTTTCAGCTTGACCTTACTAAGAATCAATAGAGAGTGCAAAACTGATTGCCCTCACCCTGATTATTGATTTGACTGTGGTAGGCTAAATGAAACTGAATGTACCGGCTGTTTACGGGTGGGCTTGTTTTGCCTCCTCCGATTATGGCAGTACACTCCACTCTTGTTGGTATCCGCCCATCACGTGATCAGGACAGGGTGATCTTAAAAGAGCACACCCATCATTAGGTGCTGATGGATGAGCCTATAGAATGAACTCGAGGATCAGAGACACAAAAAGCGGGAACCAAGACTACTGTATAATGTGTCAAAGTCTCTGAATGGTTGCTTCCTTGCGAGAATGTTGGGCTATCACAGCAACATTTTTTTAAGTGAATTGGTGCCAAAATGACATTGAAACCTTGAGCTACAGTTTGTCTTGACAGCTTTACATTTAGCAGACTGCATCACAACAAGACATTCATGCTTTCCCTTGGCAGTAGCCTCAGCAAAAAGCAAAAACAGAGTTTAGAAAAGTCCTTTTGGGCATCATTGGCAACAGTTCAATTGTAACTTTTGATGTCAATGAGGGTTGCCTGTCTTGTTGTGAAAAAGTTGGAGCACTTCCTTAAATGTTGTGGAATAGTTCTATAATTATATGAAATAATGCAAACCCTTGTAGCATGTTTTAACATGGTTGGATATGTACCTGGGTAGGGTTTGACTGAAAAGGTCCTCTGCTCGTCTTCGCCTGGGGAACATTTCTATGCACTTTTCTGTTCTTTTTTTTCTTCTCATGATTACAAGTTTTCTTTTCGTAAACATGAAGGCATGAACTGACAAGCAACGTGACTGTCTATGCTGCTGTAGGAGAGCATTCTACATTGGTAATAACCAGTCCCTAAGGAAAATACTGCATGGAGGCATTTTGGAAAAGTACAGGGCAAAGCCATACGCAGGTCGGGAAGTTGAAATCGGTCAAAACACCTGGGCAAGACTGCCACAGTAGAGCGGGCAAATCTCGTTTGAAATGTTCCTGGCAACTGAAAAAGCAACTTCAGTTCCTGTTGGAGTTCAGCCAGCAGCTCTGCCCCCCTAGTGGTAATGACCCTGCATAGTGACAGTACTCTTTGCACCACTCAGCTGATAACCAGAGGAATTTCACTCCCAGTTTCAACACCCATATCTGCTTTCAATTTGATCGCACATGCTCTCCCCCACCAGCTCATAAAGCCCAGGTCTGCAGCACTTGTTAGCCAAAACATTCATTCTAATCCAGTACATGAGCTAAAGTGTGAGAAGTTTTTCACCCTAGTCTCTAAAGGCCAGTGCAGACATCTGGGATATATTGGGAGTCTGTATATGATTTACTATTACGTTTGCTTTATTACTACAATTGCTGGCTTCACAGGTCTGCAGATACTACTTGCTTGTCGGGATCAGGCCCTTTGATGCCTGGAAGTCACAATGGAAATATTAACTCATTAATTAATTTCTCTTTCTCTTACTCTGATACATTTTGCTCTCATGCAATTGGAATCAACCCAGGATGCTGTCAGATGAGAGAGATAAACTAACCAGAATAAAAAAATATTTGCCAAGTATGTTTACATGCAGCAGGAATTTGACTTGGGGGTTCGTGCAGGTCAAAGGCAGCTCACATTTTTGGTACATGGCTATTGTCTTTAGTTAAAGTCTTATTGGGGTTTATCTGTTTACATGAACCTTTGATACCCTGTGGTTGAGTTTCCCTGTTAGCATGAATCAGCCAGTTAACAGATTCCCCCTCCCTCTTTAACTGAGCAGTAGTAGCTTACTTCTAATACAGGGGGAAGTAATGATGATCCCAATAGCAAGTTCTGCTCACCACCATGTATTTTGTTGACATCAAAATATACCCATAATGCTGTGTGAGTCTGAGTCTGACAGATGGTAAAAAACCAGATGTGAAAGCACTAAGATGTTTCCATTCCACAGTAACCTGATTAATATGGGAGAAAGCCAGACATCTCTGATGTTACAACCAAATAGTTAACTAACCTGGTTTCTTGTGTGTGTATGTGTGTTTCCTGTAGAGGAGTGGTCACCGGGTCAGGAAGAGGAGGATGCCCAGCAGAGCAGATGGCGGCGCTCTCCTCCCGACCCAACCTCCTCCAGGACGACCAGGAGGAACCGCAAGAAGGCCAAGAGCAGCCGCGACTGCCACATGGAGAAGAAGCAGATGCGCGTCCGGGACCTCGGCCTCGGCTACGACTCGGACGAGACGGTCCTCTTCAAGTACTGCGTCGGCACGTGCCACAGCTCCCGCAAGAACTACGACCTGGCCCTCAAGGCTCTGATGGACAACGGCAGCATCTCCAGCAGGAAGGTCAGCGCTCACCCCTGCTGCCGGCCCACCCGCTACGAGACCGTGTCCTTCATGGATACCAAGACTGCCTGGCAGACCATTAAGTGGCTCTCGGCGGCCAACTGCAGCTGTGTGGGCTGATTGCAGAGGAGAATGTCTATCGGCGAAACACAAACACAGAGAGGCTCTTGTGTGAAAGAGCGGGATGCGGGGAGGCCTCACAGTGGGACTGGTCGGTGTAGCGGGTGAATGAGAGCCTTGATTCATCTGGGCTGAGCTTCAGTCTGGATCCGCAGAGCCGTGGCCAGGGCCTCCCCTCTGCTAGGTGGGAGAGCAGCATGGCTGTCAGAGGTCAAGCCTGTGTGTCTTTTTAGCTGAGGCTCAGATATCTTCAGATAGAGCCTGATGGCAGTGGATGGTTTGTTTTAACACCACCAGCAGTAAGAGAGAGCTAGACGAGGGAGCTGTCAGAGCTGTTCCAGTCCGTAGTGGATTACATTTGGTGATCTGCCATCATGTGTCTTTTATTCAGCCTATAGAGGGCTTTCAGGAGATGCAACACACCCTCTGGCAGCCATATTGGAGGTCCACAACTCTTGGGCAACAGTGGCTGTGAGCAGCTGATTACATTTCTAAAAGTACGACTTGACTGTCTCAACAGAACTGAATAGACATGGTTAACTTCTGTGCGGTTTTGATTGCTGATGATTTCACCAGATACATCTAATCGATTCTGTGTTTAGATAATGTCAACTTGTTAGCTAGTAAACCATAGGTCAGCTAACCATCATTGTCTTGTTAAAACATCTGATTTGCACAGTAGCTAAGCGAATGTTAGCAGTGGAGAAAACCAGCAGTACTCTGGGTCCCGAGGACAAGCATTGAGAACCACTGAGCTAAGGTATGTAGAAGCTAGCGTTAGCAGGGGCTAGTAGTCTCATGTTAACATTAACATCAGTTGCTTTGCTAAAATAGCCTACTGGCTAGTTAGCTAGCTAACAAAGCCAAAAACCAACAGTTTGTTCAGGTTAACTGGGCTGACTCTTATCACCTCAGAGTGTTTTGGAGTAGAGACTAGGGCTAAAGACAAGACAGTTTACTGTGTAACAGTAACCTACATTTGAAAACAAATCTACCTTATCAGACTATTCACTTTTACTTTGAACATTGCTGAATTGACTTACACAATATCTACCTTTTTCTTGCCTGGTTGTTTTATATTTAGCCATTATTTATGCACAGCCAATTCTCCAATGGACCTCCATGATGGCGCCAGGCGTGGTTGCCATCGTGGTTGAGATTTGTGACGCAACTGCAAAGGCTCTATAGAAGAAGATGACAAACGCCTAAAAACATGAAAATCAGCACATAACAGCCTTAACTCTAGGCCTAACCAAAAATGTCAACTCTGGGTTCAGGGCAGTTTAACCAGTTTAAAGACCAAATACTATGATGTGAAGAGATGCTATACAGAACTGAAGTTTTTTGTAATACAAAGGTCTTCATAAGACCAAAATTTGCTTTCACCATGTGATGCATTTTTATGTTTCCTTCCATGGCAGCTCATCAACATACTAACTGGTCAGGGAAAACTCATTTTGTAAGCAGCTGTGGTCAGTCTTCCGATGTTCCTAAACAGTCACACACACACACACACACACACACACACACACACACACACACACACACACACACACACAGGGCGATATTTAGTTTAGATAGTTTATTTTAGTGGATGACACACTAATGTTTTACATGACCCTAATAGCTTTCTCAATTCAGTGACAGTATGAAGCAAGAAAAGATCAGCATACTGTCCTCTATCTATTAACTAACTGTAAATGCTACATTTAGGCATATGTCTGAGGTACTATTTTATAACTTCGGCACAGCTTGTTTACATCTCTGTCAACAGTCTATTGTAGGATGCCATCATAAGTATATTCATGGGCCAACCATTGCTCAAGGTGACAGCTTTTCATCACATGGTTCATTTTGAGATCAGGTGTGACAAAATACTACTCACAACTATGTAAGCCTTTTGTTTAAGACAAAAAAAGTGGTGAAAATCATTTCATTTTGTATGTTCTCTCTGGTGCTTGGTATGTGTATCAATGTTGTAGAGTAACAGATTACATGTAATGGGAATATATCTAATCCAGTTAGAAAAAATGGGAACTGTAATCTGTTACAGATATTGATAACAAAAATACAGATATATTACAGATACTCAAAAACAGGTTTGGAGGGAAAAAGGCACATTACAGACACATGAAACATGTTAGCGTTATGTTAACCTTTATTTCACATGATACAATGTGAAATAAAGGTTGATAATGGCTGTAAATGAAGATAATGCTATCCATTTTGTGGACTGTAAATTGGAATAAGTAGTTTTTCCACATATTTTATGAATTCTAGCAAAGTATGGAACTGACGTAATGACTAAGTTATTGAGTTTGATTATCCCATTATATCGCTGATTACATTTGTAAACAGGTAATCAGTAATCTGTAACAGATTACATTTTGAAAGTAACTTTCCCAACACTGTGTATCAGTATAACTGTTCCACACTTTGTTTCACTCCACCACTCCTCTGTACTGTGCATGTTTATGGGACTTTGAGAAACTTGAGTGGACCACATGCAGCATACATAGACAACAGGCCTTTTTTTGTTTTCAACCCTTCCACATCTGACCAATAAAAAGGGATTTGGACCCTAAAGCGAACATTGGAAAAGTTTACAATGTAGTATCACATATTGCATGCTGGAATATTTATTTTCGATGTATGAGTTGTCGTGCCCTTGGTCAGTGTTCATTCAAGCTTTTCTTGTGATTAGCCGTGTTGAAAACAATATATTTACATGTAGTTTAAAAATATCCAAGTGAAGCATTTAATTTGTACCTAATTTGTGTGCCTATAAAAGGTCAAAGTTTCCACAGATAACATTGGGATACCACTGCACCTCTACAAATGTTTTATTACTACAATTGGTTCTACTTTACAACATCCAGCTCACTGGAAGATATCCAACAACTTTTTGTTCTTTTGTTATTGATCACTGTGGATCATCTGGAGAATGCTTTCAGCCAGGCTCAAACAGAATCTCACAGAGCTACAACATTTGCTTTCCATTACACAAACCCTTGTTTTTATGACAGTATGACACTTTAGAGGCAAAAAAAAGAAACACTCCAGACTCCAGATTCTCAGACAAATGCTCAGACAGAAATATTGCAGAAAATAAAAGAAATGTCCAAACACATCAAACACTTCTGGGCCAGCTCACATCGTATGGTAGACTATCAGTTTCTCAAATGAAACAGAAAACAATCCCTGTGGGTTTTATCTGTCTTTACAAAGTTACTCCTACTGTTACTCTGTCAGTCTTAAAGGAATATCTTGATATTTGAATTTTAGTCTTTCAAAATGTTGTACTTTTATTTATTTTAATTTACCAGGAACTCTGTAGTTTGTATTGTAAAGGTTTTGTTTTACACAAAGCTAGCTTGTCGGTGTTGTTAGCACTCAAACCAGCGGCTATCGCTAGCTGTAAGTCAGCTAATTAGCCTGCAGCTAGCAGTATTAGTTTCCCTGAGAAATGCTAACATTATTAAAAACCCATTTTAAGGGAGCTTAAGAACAATGAAATGTTCTCCCACAATGTCACAAGCACCTGGTGACGAAAAAGAACTTGACTAAAATTCAACATGTGAAGGTATCAATTTAAGAGAGTTACAGTGCACTGAACCCAAAACAGAGAGGTGTCGACATGTAAAAGAAACTTATCCCATCCTTCATGAGAAATATGCTGTACCGAAGAAATATAAATACACTCTATTGGTGATGTAATGTTACGGTGCAATGGTAATAAAACAGTTTAGTGTTTTACTGTGCTTTCAGCTTGTGTACATAGCTGAATGTGGTACATTGCAGTATCTCCAGCAATGTCATTTCTGAGGCCTTCTCTCACTGTTTAAGTCAAAACTTAACTTCTCTGTTAGATGCTATGCATCACATTGCCTTACTGTACATAGTAGTATTTATTGTTTAAATTATTTTATTTATTCTTAATTCACATTAAACTTGTTCTTTAAAGCGGATGTTAATTCTTTTATGAAGTAGCCATCTATGTTTCTTTGTTATGTTTTTCCATTTAGCTTTTTTCCTTTTAGAACAATCCATATTCAGCTAGAATAAGGAAGAATAAGAATAAGGAGAGAAACACTTTACCTGAAGTGCATTTTGAGGCATCATAAGCACATTTGAAGTCTATAATAGCTTTCAGTGAGTTTCTCTTGCCCCCGCTGACGTCCATATTATAAACATTCACCAGATGCTCAATATACATACATCGTAGCATCTTAAAATTGCAAAGCTTATTCATTAGGCTGTAGTTATAACCAGGGGTGGAAAAAGTACCAAAATATCATACTCAAATAGAAGTGGCCTATTACTTTGCTGAAATTTTACTTGAGCAGAACTGAAATTACTGGCGTAAAATGTGTGCAAATTTAAAGTTACCGAGTTAGCCTACTTACAGACATTGTTACATATGACTTTCCCATGCAGTGTAAAAAGGACGAGAGCATAGAGAGTTCTATCATATTGTTTAGAAAGTTGAGCGTTCTAAAAATAAAATTATAAAATGTATTTAATTATTTAACACAAAAACGCAAAATTGCTATTAGCCATCCAGCTAGCTAGCAAGGCTAGCGAATTAGCTAGACAAGCACCAGGCAAACACAAACCAATAATACTGTAACACTTAAACTACTATCGTGGATGAATCTGAACATTTAATGTTACAGTTAGTTAACTTAACGTTTCCTCCACATGTTTAGCAGGTTATAGGTTAGCAAGTATACAAAACCGCTCGATTAGGCCTACAGTAACAAGAATAACTGTAATTCGTTGCTTCCACCCTTGAGTATAACACACTGGTTCATGCTCTAATGTGATTATAATCAGGGATGTAACACACCTAAACTCAGTTTATCTGCACAATACAGTTTACCAACTTTTTAGACTGAAAAACTATGTAAATTCCTAGTATACATCATAGGAAATCATATAAAACTCATGTTATATGAAGATAGGGTCTTTTAAGGGGGGAATAACAAATGCTTTTCTTATTGTATAATTAATTTTTGTTTATATAGGTGGCTGTTTGCCTCATGATGATGACCTGGAGGTCATAGTTTGCCTACGTTTTCATCTGCCTCTACATCACTGATTATAATTCATAATAGACCTACAATGTGCTTATGATGCCTAATGAGCAACACCTCAAAAGAAGTGTTAGCGAGAAGGGATTCACCTACATAGCATGAATACAGTAGGGTCTGCATGAGTGTGAAAGACTAGATTAACATGTGACCTGACATGGCCTTGTCCGTGTCCTGCCAGGGAACAATGCCAAGTGATGAGTGCCTGTGCCTGGCGCCCCTGCTATCAGAGAGCCAACGCTTCGCACCAGAGCCTTTTCTCTGATTTACTCTGTCAGCTGTGCACTCTTACTGCTTTTGCATTGGGACTCAAATTTTTACCTTGACCTGTAGGCCAGCTGTGCGTCACGACTGGTATATTCCATATAGACGATATTCTTCTATTCATGTTGCTCTTGTACGTCTGTGAGCCTGTCAGGTCATCACCCAACAGTCGGGGAACACTGCCCTAGATATAGACTTTAGAAAAGACAACCTCATAACATAAATGTTTATATTCTTCATATATGTCGTGGTACTGTATTATCTTAAATATATTCTGAATTTTTGGACAATGTAGTCTCAAATGCCTCCTGACCACTGTTTTTGTACTTGTCTTTGTAGAATAAAATATTCTAAAAAGGGTTTTGTCTGGCTTTGGTAAATATACATTTTAACTTTGATGTATTCTAACTCACAGGTGACCAGTTGAACACTATGGACAGATGCTCAGAGGTCCGGACAGATTGCATGTAACAAGATTAAAGTAATCTGATTACAAAAACTGGTAACTGTAATCCAGTACTTTTGCTAAAAAGCCCCAGTCTGATATGTTGAATTCCTCAAAAACATGTTTGAAGGGAAGAATAAAGCTCTTCTTTGTGAGATTATAGACATAAACAGCATTTTGTTCAACTTGAAATAATGGCTTACAGTGATTGTAAATGATGAAAACACCACTATTGAAATTACAGTCTATAAATTGGAATAAACTGTTAAACTTCACGTTCTAGGGGCTGGGAGTGTAACGGTAACTAAAAGCAATCAAATGACATTACTGAGTGAGTAATCCAGTGGACTATGTTACTGACTACAATGTGAAGCAGGTATAGCGATCTATAATGGTTAAGTTGCAATTCCCTGCCTCTGCCATAGCTGCAGGGAATGCACAGGAGGTGTATGAGATATGCTATAGGAGCTGTATATGAAGTGGTTCTGCACAACATTACTCTTGCTTTCTTGTCCTCCACCACCAAATTCTGATAGGATTTCTTTCATTTTTTAATGGCACATACTACCAGCATACAGAAGTTTAGCACATTGCATTTCTTCTTACACCAACCATACAGAGAGAGAGGAGGGTGTGTGCTTTCCTCCACTGTAAAGAGAACAAAGTGTACTAATAATATCACAGAGGGTGCAGCCAAACAATTTGAGTACAGTGTATGAAAAAGCGTGGATGAGAATGGGGAAGCTGCCACCTGTTGGCAAAACCCGTCTGGTACATCAAGTGGAACAATCCTGGTGATGGTTTTCATGTGTTGCTCAGAAGGCATTACAAGGCATCATCAGCCCATTATAAGCAAATTATTACTGTATTATAAAAAAGAATAATCAGAACATGGACATCAGAGCATTCTATTATGAAACACTCATGATGCTTCACAATGTGCTTTGAGTACTTTCAGTTTTTAAAAACATTCCTACAGTCTATTCTCTAAACTAGTTCACACTCAGTAGAGTAATCCTTGTAAACTGCTTTACAGATAAATAATAAAAGACTATGCTTCCCTTCATTCTTTTTCAAAAAAGTCAAGCTAAAATGGGTCATCGCTCCTCAATCCCCAAAGGTGAAGTTGGATCTATTTCAGACTTAGTCAGGTCTCTTCTAGAACTCCTACAGTATATTGCAGTTCATAGTTAATATTTGTAAGTTTCCGTTTCAGAAGCATGACAGAAAGTCTTCATTTTAAGCTCATGTCCACACAAGTGGAAAGAGCCACATTCACCTTTGTATTTGTTACATTTTATTTTGATATTGATGTGCTGTATCTTATAATAAGTAACAAACATACAATGCTTTAAACACTAAATTTTTCCTCAGTCTTTATTGCTTGATGGTGGGTAGGATTTGTCTTAAAAGGGGGCCCCCACAGAATGTTTTGCCTAGGGCCTCCAGCAGTTTAGAGCCGGCCCTGCCTGATAAGGCAGTGTGTTCTTCCCCGAGACTGTTGATTAATAATTGGTGTCTAATATCTCTCTCTCTCTCTCTCTCTCTCTCTCTCTCTCTCTCTCTCTCTCTACCTCCCTCACAATATCAATTCAGTAGTCTACTTTAACTTCCCAGTGTGGCACCAGGTTATTTCCAACATGCAAAGGTATTGTACACACACTTTACATTACAGTTTCTATTGTGTTATTCTTCAACATATTATTCATTAATGCTTACTGTTGATTGATTTAACTGTAAGATCATACAGAATAAGCCTCTGTGATTAGGAGGGTGAAACTCCAAAACAGGTTGTGTTCACTTTGTTTGTGAACACATAAGTGTTTGAGTGTTAACGTTAATGTCCTGAACATGTAAATTAGTTGTAACGTTTTTAAAGAAGATGAGGTTCAATTTGACCTATTGATAGACGCATCATAAAACTACTTGCTGATTCTCTGCCACAGGCTTCAGATTGGACTCTGATATCAGACACTGTTTGGACTTTAGTCTGGTCAAGACCTCTGTTAACCAAAATGATATTGATATGTTATCTGATCATCATTCCATCCAGTTACTTTATATTTCAATAAAAGCAGGAGTGATGAAATACATGGCGCTGAATGCACTTCACAGACTAAACACTACTTCTAGTATTACTTCTATTTTTAAAGGTCTTGTCTACAATAGCACTATTACTACTATTACTATTGCTCTATTTTTAAAGGCATATTCTGCTAAAACACTACTTCAACATATTTATACTTTTAATGGTATACTATTTCACTACAAATCATAAAGTTTTAAGGTACTGTATATTCTAAAACTGTTACTGCTACTACTGTTTTTAAGATACTTTTATTGCTACATATTTATTTATGGAGTTGAATGTAGGAGAGTCATCTTTCAATGATTAACTCAGTTAATAAATTCAGCGGTTTAACATGCTGAAGCAAGCACACTTAAAATGATTCTTCAGAAAATGTAAACTCTTCCAATTATTATTATTCTTTCATGCACTTTTTTGGGACATAAATGCTGTCTGTATTGGTGAAGCTAGCAATGCCATTCAAACTATCAAATGTTCTCCATATTACATTTACAATTAGCTATATTTTAGGGCTTTCTCTGACACTCTTATCCAGAGCAACTTCCTACACGTATGAGTGTATCAGTAGAATAAGCTTCAACCACAAATAGCATGAGGAGAGAGGAGAAATCATTCAGTGGGAAGAGGGCAATTTTATTAATATTATTCTTATCATTATTTTGGTGTGCTGATACCTTTTATGTTTAGACCTACCTGGATTTAGACCTACCTGGTAGTTTCTGGGTGGCTGGTTCACTAAAAAGTGAATTTCCTGCCTTAGTGGTCTTCTTCTCTGTCTACCAGAGTCCAGCAGGAGAGACCAGACTCCCCTCAACCTAGCTGTGTGTCCATGAAGAGTGACCGGTCTACAGGTCACCTTGTTAATTTTAAAGATGAACACCATCCTTCTGACAAGAAGTAAGTTGTTAATAGCATTAACATGTTACTATATTCATGTTTTAACTATTTGGTGAGCTCTTTTTCAGCATCACTCTTGTTCAGTATAACCAGTCTTTTACTGTTAGCCACTGGGAGCTGCCCAGTATAACCACAGTCATCTACTGTTGGCCACTAAGAACTCCAATTCTCCAAGCAATTTGGGGCTTCAGTTTCTTGTATAAGGGAACTTTGGAGGAAGTTGTGGAGGGAGGGAAGAGTGTTTCTCATTTACTCTCCAGCAACTGTCAACCTGCTGGTGAGAAACCTGTCTGTCTAACCTTTTTCTACCGTCAGCCCTGCTTTGTCCATCCTGTGTTTCTATCAGGATCCAGCAGGACATGGGTATATGGACATGGGTTCTCATGTAGGCTCATGGTTTTGAATTTTTGGCAACCTTGGACATGTCCATGAGCTGGCTGTCAGAGGCTTGAGGACTTCAGGTCTGCAGGAGGAAGACCTAACCAGCTGGCAAGATACTGCTCTATCTAGGCTGTTACTGGTAGCCTGGCTGTGTGGTGGAGGACGGGCCACCTGTTTCCAATGTGTACCTACAAATGAAAATGTTGTCATTATTTCCTCTCCCTCATGTCAGTTGAAACACTGGTGAAGTTTGTATGTCAATATAACACACAGCAAATTAGCTGGCACAACTTTGTAGCAGCCTTCTCCAAAACAACTGGAGACCATTTCTTTAGAGTTCCAGTGAGGTAAGAAATGACCATAACAATACTCCGTCAGCATGATCCAACTGTTGTGAAGCCAAATGATTACACTGTGGATCCAAAGGTCCAATATTTACCTCAATATCTCCTAGATTATCTCTTGTTCTGCACCGCGCCAACCGCCACTACAGTAGCAAACAGATTCTGCCTTCAAGAGTGCCCAATAAAGTGACAGATACAAATGGAAAAGTTGAATTTTACATGATACCCAAGATGCCAAGATGTGACATTCTCACTAGGTCATTTTTTGTACCTTTTTGGAACTCTAAACAAACAGTCTCTATTCACTCCAGTTGTTTTGGAGAATCCTGTGCTCTATGTGAATGAGCGAATTCAAATAAAGTATTTAAAACATGTGTGTGTGTGTGTGTGTGTCTGTGTGTGTGTGTGTGTGTGTGTGTGTGTGTCATAATATGACCTGATATCTGATGTTTCGTTTTTTCCGCAGAATCCACCAGAAGAGGTCAGATGTTCCCAGTGGTCAGTCTGCCCAGGAGCATCAAACAGACCTGGACTCCATATTTATGGTGTGTGTGCTTTAACTTGCATTTATTTGCACATTTTGCACATAGTGCCAATCTGCACTTCATTCTTGTTGTTGTCTGACTGCATTTTATGTCCTACTGTGCAAGCCCCTTTTTAATTGCCCCTCGGGGATAAATAAAGTTTTTGAATTGACTTGAATTGAATTGAATTGAAAATGTACAACACCTTTTACTTCACCAGCAATTGAAATCCAAAACAAACATTCAGTCTCCATGCTGCACTCTTTAGACCAGTGGGCTTTCAATCTATGCCAGATGGACCTTATGTTGTGTTCCACGATTTTAGTAAGAAAGCTTAATTCATATATTATTCTGTTCCAGCTGCTTGAGGAGAACATCGTCACCTTTGTGAAGAACGAGCTGAAACGGTTCCAGAGGGCTCTGAGTCCAGATTACCTAGAATGCTTAGAGAGGCAGAGGGAGGATGAGGAGGTGATGGTGGACGGTGAGGAGGAGGAGCAGAGGAGGAGCAGCAGAAAGGCTTTGCTGCAGATCACACTGCACTTCCTAAAGAGAATGAAGCAGGAGGAGCTGGCTGACTGTCTGCAGAGCAGTAAGAGGCTTTTAACAGGTTTAACATGATGGGAAGGGGAAATGGTGGGAAAATGGGAGATGTATTTCCAAATTCTGCTGTAAATCTAAACATTTGCCAAACTAGATCTATTCAATTCAAGACTGAAAGGTAAATGAGGATAATCCCTCTGGATAATCTGGTACTCAGCAGTGATGAGTTGAATAGATGCCATGTAGGGATATATATACATTTACCAGGAAATGTTCACATTTCTTTGTTCATTTAGAAACTCTTGCTGCCATCGGCCAACATGAACTCAAATCCAGTCTGAAGGAGAAGTTTCAGTGTGTGTTTGAGGGGATTGCTAAAGCAGGGAACCCAACACTCCTGAATCAGTTCTACACAGAGCTCCACATCACAGAGGGAGGGAGTGGAGAGGTCAATGATGAACATGAGGTCAGACAGATTGAAACAGCATCCAGGAAACCAGTGAGACCAGAAACAACAATCAAATGTGAAGACATCTTTAAACCCTTACCTGGAAGAGATAAACCAGCCCGAACACTGATGATGAAGGGAGTGGCTGGCATTGGGAAAACAGTCTTAACACAGAAGTTCACTATGGACTGGGCTGAAGACAAAGCCAACCGGGATATACAGTTCACATTTCCATTCACCTTCCGAGAGCTGAATCTGCTGAAAGGGAAAAAGTACAGCTTGGTGAAACTTCTTCATCACTTCTTCATTGAGACCAAAGAAGCAGGAATCTGCAGGTTTGACAAGTTCCAGGTTGTGTTCATCCTTGACGGTCTGGATGAGTGTCGCCTTCCTCTAGACTTCCAGAACAACGAGATCCTGACTGATGTTACAGAGTCAACCTCAGTAGACGTGCTGCTGACAAACCTCATTGAGGGGAAACTGCTTCCCTCTGCTCGCCTCTGGATAACCACACGACCCTCAGCAGCCAATCAGATCCCTCCTGAGTGCGTTGACGTGGTGACAGAGGTGAGAGGCTTCACTGACCCACAGAAGGAGGAGTACTTCAGGAAGAGATTCAGAGATGAGGAGCAGGCCAGAAGAATCATCTCCCACATCAAGACTTCACAAAGCCTCCACATCATGTGCCACATCCCAGTCTTCTGCTGGATCACTGCTACAGTTCTGGAGCATGTGTTGGAAACCAGTGAGAGAGGAGACCTGCCCAAGACCCTGACTGAGATGTACATCCACTTCCTGGTGGTCCAGTCCAAACTGGGGAACGCCAAATATCATGAGAGAGATGAGACAGATCCACACTGGAATACAGAGAGCAGGACAACGATTCTCTCTCTAGGAAAACTGGCTTTTGAGCAGCTGGAGAAAGGCAACCTGATCTTCTATGAAGCAGACCTGACAGAGTGTGGCATTGACATCGGAGCAGCCTCGGTGTACTCAGGAGTGTTCACACAGATCTTTAAAGAGGAGCGTGGGCTGTCCCAGGACAAGGTGTTCTGCTTTGTCCATCTGAGCATTCAGGAGTTTCTGGCTGCTGTTCATGTCCTCGTCTCATTCGTCGACTCTGGTGTCGATCTGCTGTCAGATCAACAATCAGCCTCCACACCATCTAAACTAAGAGGCAAATCTAAACTGAAACACCTCTACCGGAGTGCTGTGGACAAGGCCTTACAGAGTCCAAATGGACACCTGGACTTGTTCCTCCGCTTCCTCCTGGGCCTTTCACTGGAGACCAATCAGACTCTCCTACAAGGCCTGCTGACACAGAGCGGAAGAAGCTCACAGACCAATCAGGAAACAGTCCAGTACATCAAGGAGACGATCAAGGAGAATCCATCTCCAGAGAGAAGCATCAATCTGTTCCACTGTCTGAATGAGCTGAATGACCGTTCTCTAGTGGAGGAGATCCAACTGTACCTGAGTTCAGGGAGTCTCTCCAGAGCCGGACTCTCCCCTGCTCAGTGGTCGGCTCTGGTCTTCATCTTACTGTCATCAGAAGAAGAGCTGGAGGTGTTTGACCTGAAGAAATACTCTGCTTCAGAGGAGGCTCTTCTGAGGCTGCTGCCAGTGGTCAAAGCCTCCAATAAAGCTGTGTAAGTGCATAGATAACTGGATAGATTCAATAACCTGCCAAGGGATTACAGATGAAAAGTAGTTCTAAGCTACATCTGGTACAGTACATCAAATGGTAATATTTATGTTTAACATTGTACATGGTAAATATGTGATATTTCATACAGAAGAGAAAAAATAAATATTTTCCAAGTTACTGTTTGTCTTCATCGCTAATTCTTCAGGCTGAGTGTGTGTGAGCTGTCAGAGAGAAGCTGTGAAGCTCTGGCCTCAGTTCTCAGCTCCCAGTCCTCCAGTCTGAGAGAGCTGGACCTGAGTAACAACGACCTGCAGGATTCAGGAGTGAAGCTGCTCTCTGCTGGACTGGGGAGTCCACACTGTAGACTGGAAACTCTCAGGTCAGAATTACTGAAACTGTAATCAACATTTAGCACTACCTTCTAGCCTCTGTGAGAATATTTCATTATTTCCTCTCCTTACTGCCTCTGGTGTTGAAACCTAAAGTAAAGGACTTGGAAGATTCTGTCACAAATTGAGTCGAGAACTGAAATGAAACCTGATCCTCGGGTCAACTGTTCATATTGGAGACAATTACAGTTTCTGCATTATAACTAATTGCAGAGCAGTGTAGTAATGACAAAATCCAACATGTACATTTTTTAAAGCAAGGAGCTTACATTGAGAGCTGTGATCTCTTTTACAGAAAACCCTGTTCAAAAACTTGCAATCCTCAAGAATAAACAATCAATAACAAAGGTATAAGGATATGGTTGAAAATGTTATAATTAACATTTTCATATCACAATATATGTAAAAATCACTATTTGTCAAATTTAAAGGGTTTCCTCCTGAATAAAAGTTGAATAGCTCTGAAAGTCAACTTTCATTTAAAGCACTTTTGCTAGAATAGTTTTAGAACTAAATAAAACTAAAAACCACAGGTGGCAACAGTTGAACCATAATCATTGGCAGCAAGAGGTCCAGGCTATGAACAGTTCAATGGTGCCATCTAGTGGTGAAAAGGGGCTGTGACAAGTTAACAGGGAAGTGTGTGATCAACGCTAAAAAAGCATCAAATGGTCCATTATAAGTGAAATGTCATGGTAAATGTTCAGTTGCAACTATGAGAGGAACTATAAGAGAGGAACTCAGCTATGGTCATTTTGGAAAATTATCGAGCTGGTTTTATTTTGAAATCAAGGAAAATTTAACCAAGATAATTATAGATATTGTTTTATCTCCCAGCACTACAAACTATACATAATTGGAAGAAAATGCGTGTGTGTGTGTGTGTGTGTGTGTGTGTGTGTGTGTGTGTGCAGGCTGTCAGGCTGTCTGCTCACAGAGGAAGGCTGTGCTTCTCTGGCCTCGGCTCTGAGCTCCAACCCCTCCCATCTGAGAGAGCTGGACCTGAGCTACAATCATCCAGGAGCCTCAGGAGTGAAGCTGCTCTCTGCTGGACTGGAGGATCCACACTGGAGACTGGACTCTCTCAGGTATGGAGAGGCAACGTCTGCTAGAAGGCTGAGCGCTGTCAGACTGAGAAGCTGAGGAATATGGATTCATGTTTAATGGTGGATATGAGTAGAAATCACATGTTTCCATTATCAAAGAGAATCTGCTGGTCTGACGTTGTTTATTCCCCCAGTGTGGACCATGATGCAGTGTGGTGGTTGAAACCTGGTCTGAGGAAGTGTAAGTGTGTGTTTAGTTTGATTCATGAAAACAAAGCAGCACACATTCAGAAATTGAGATGGAAAGCCCATCTACACCACAGTATGTGACATCCATTCATTGAATTGTCAAACTGTCAACAAGAACCTGTGTATTAGATCAGTGGTTCTCAACATGGGGTCCGGGGATCACCAGGGGTCCTTGAGGGGGTTCCAGGGGGTCCCCAGAAAATTCATAAACTGTTAAACTTTGCCATAATTTCAGTTAGCACAATTAGAGAATGTAGAAGAATGACTATTTTGATCATAGTTTCACTGTTATCTCTCTACCTACAATACAGATAGTCATGGAATTCTGGACTAAATCATATCTAATAATAAAAATATTCTCAGATTTGGGTTTGAGAGACAAAATCTCATCATGTGGGGGTCTGTGGCCCTAATGTGGACTAAATTAGGGGTCCTTGATTTGAAAAAGGTTGAGAATCACTGTATTAGATTATAAAACTGCTGCTGTATTATGTCTCTCCATCAGATGCCTGTGAACTCACACTGGACCCAAACACAGCGAACAGAAAGCTCCTCCTGTCCGAAGACAACAGAGAGGTGACAGTGGGGAGCGAGCAGCAGCAGCAGCAGCCGTGTCCCGATCACCCAGAGAGGTTTGACTGGTACTATCAGCTGCTGTGTCGAAACAGTCTGACCGGTCGCTGTTACTGGGAGGTGGAGAGGAGAGGATGGGTCGATATAGGAGCGACTTACAGAGGCATCGGAAGGAGGGGAAACAGCGTCGGGTGCAGGCTCGGAGGGAACGACAAGTCCTGGAGTCTGGACTGCTGCGATGATGGTTACTCCGCCTGGCACAATAATAACAGATCAACAGACATATGTTCCCCCCTGTCCTCTGACTCTAACAGAGTAGCAGTGTATCTGGACTGGCCTGCTGGCTCTCTGTCCTTCTACAGAGTCTCCTCTGACACACTGGTCCACATCCACACCTTCCACTCCACATTCACTGAGCCCCTCTACCCCGGGATTAGGTTTAGGACTGGGTTTGGTTCCTCAGTGTCTCTGTGTCAGATAGAGGAGGCAGAGAGAGACACTGCTGACTAAAGACAGCTGCTGAAATGATAGTTCACTCAGGACAGGATCACTCACACACACACACACACACACACACACGCACGCATGCACGCACGCACACACACACACACACACACACACATACACATCTTAAATCGTGAATATGAACATTTATGTTTTCATATAGGTTTACTGCTCATTTTGTTGTAAACAAACATGATCCATCCGTCACTGTAAACAGAGTGGATTGTATGTGAATGGTAATCAAATGGACAAGGACAGACATTTTATTTGGAAAGATATTATGGAAAATCCATAGTTATTGATGATTGACAGGTTCAAATATTTTTCCTTTGATTCTGTTTTATTTGATCAATCTCTCTGCTCCAAGCTGAACACCTATCTTGTTTTCTGCAGGAATAAAGGTTAAATTGTTTGATCCTCTTTTCAAGCAAGCATAGTTTTAAACATAATTTGTTGACTTTACTATGTAATTATTGTTGCCTTAAAATAAACCAGTGTATTGCTTTGTTGTTATATAAGTTCTGAGTCATGAAAATCAAGGAAAATGTAATTTATGATTTACATTTCCAATTTGGTTGAACGCACATGCCGATTTACATATTCATGTTTAATTTAAGTATCTAGAATTATGAAAACAAAACACAAAATGTTATTCAACCTTTATTTAAGCCAATGAGATTCCCAATGAGATTAAGAATCTCTTTTTTTGAGGGAGACCTGGTCAAGGAGGCAGTAGCCTATCATGACAAACATACAGACAGCATGCAACAATGTAAGAAATCAAAATACAAAGTGACATTAAAGTGCTCAAGTGCTCATCAGGTCAATGAAATCCTATTTTACCCTTTTTTTTGGAACTTTGTTAACTTATTCTAACTGTAAATACAGATCAATTAATCTCCAGATTTTATGTATTTTTCATGATTTTCATAAGAATTTCATAGATTAATTCTTTAAAACCATTCTTTTACCCAATTGATCCCCCATTTTGGAACTTTCTTCACCTGCCCACACTCAATAGACAGGTCGATTTTAACTCAAAGGGCAAAAAAACCAAAAACAAACCAATCTTTAGAGCAGTAGACTGGTAACAGTGAGAGTCTTAAAGGGTAACTTCGGTATTTTTCAACCTGGACCCTATTTTCCCATCTTTTTGTGTCTAAGTGACTAAAGGGGACAACAATTTTTGAAATTGGTCCAGTATTGAGTGAGATCGCTTCAGCCGGCAGCCGCGAAATGGGCTGCAATGTAATCCGATGGGGCAAATCGCACCGTCAATGAACGTCCACTAAAAGTGCTTGTTTTTGCCACTGACAGGCTCAGATTGTTATTATAAGTGTCTGACAACATTATGGAAAAGACCCTACAGAGAAGACAGACCGGATCAAGCGAAAGGTAAAGAAAAACGTTTCATTTCTCTGTAGGGTCCTTTCCATAATGTTGTCAGACACTTATAATAACAATCTGAGCCTGTTACAGTTACACGTCTTTAAATAACTGCGATTGGACAATTATAATGACAGTTCAGGTATACTAGGCTGTTAGTTAATATCTAGTCAATGCACTGATATTTTTTATTATTTTTTAATTATTATTATTATTTCATTTATTTTAGTTATTATGTTTATTTTATGATGCATATTGCTTTATTATTGCTTTCTTTTGTCTGTCTTGGTAATGAGATGCACTGGCTGAGAACCTTTCCATTACAGTGGAAGGCAAACCCTGCTCATGACAGTTTCTGATCTTTAAGGCTTGCCGTAGTGTTGTGCGACATTTAGCGCGAAGTTTAGTTTATGTAAATAAACCGAAGGGACTTGTGGTCTCGGACTAACAGGCGTTTGGCTGTTGGAAATTCTTGTAAACTAATTATTGTTAACTGTACTAATGTATTTAGTCATTCGCCTATGATGAGTGTTTTGTAAAGTAACACACCAGCAAAGACATGAGCTGAACAGACAGAGCCGACAACTAGCTAACGCTAGTAGTAGGAGTCTCAACCGAAGTGCTATAACGGGGATACAAGGAAAATGGTAAACGACCAAATAATTCGTTTGCTAACGTCATATCTACATAATACAGACCCAAAGGGCAATGTCCTGTGCGTTGGCCTGTTGACCATTAACGTTAAGTACCCGTCTACCTAAATGTTGTTCCCAGAGAAGGAGTCTTGCTCCAAGTCAGGTTGCCAAACGGAAGCAAGGAGGGGACTCGTCCGAAGAGGACGACTGGACGCCTGGGGATGTAAGTTGGTTATTGTTTTACTCTGCTTGTAATGTAGATGACTAGCATTGAAACCAATGCTGTGAATTGCTTGTCAGATACCCCTGATAACATTCCGTTCGCTTGTGTATGGAGCATAAAGGTATGGAGAGACCTGTCCGCCAAACGCCATTCAAAAATCTATCAATTTAAAGTTTTCTGGCTTATCGGCAAATGTACACACCTGGTGGAACATGACTTTAAATCTCTTCTGAATTGCAAGCGATCACTTGTTAATTCGGCAGGCATCTGATTCACATATGAGTACTTTAATAAGTGTTCAACTTGTAGGTTTGTTTGGCTTGTAGGACTGTAATTAGGAAAAATGATTGTGCTGCTTATTGAACCACTTGTATGGCGAACTTTCCAGGGTTTCCAAGTACCAATTACTAAAAGCTCTGAAGTAATGGTCTACCAGGAATGTATGCTTTGCACTTTGTAACTGTGCTATGTAAATAAAGCTTTAGTTACTTATTTATTTTAGATACACACTTTCATGTATCTCCATGCCACCTGTTCGACAAACTGTGACTCAGAAAGATTTGGCGAGTCAATATCAGTGTGTTGATGAGAGCTGCTGTGATTTGATTTGAATAGTGCATACTGTTTTTTGCAGGGAAAAAGAAGGAAAAGTGCTAATGAAATCAGAGAAAGCCATATTTCTCCCTTCAGAAAGCCTCTGACACAACTGACCAACCGGCCTGCATGTACGGATGGTGAAAAGCATGTAAGTATTATTGAGTACTTAACAGTTAATCCTTGCATCATGTTTGTATGTAAATGTTGAAATTGTAGTGATACTTTGCGATGAGCTTGCTGAGTGTTTTTTTTACTCCTTTCTGCAGGAGGCATTTATTCGAAGTATCCTCTCCAAGCCATTTAAAATTCCTATTCCAAATTACACAGGTAAAATTTGCCTTCTCACTATTGCTTCTCTTTTATGTCTACAGTAAATAAAGAATTACATCAATTGCTGACTTTACGTTCTTCTCACAGGCTCATTGGGAATCAGGGCACTTGGTCTAAAGCGTGCAGGCGTAAGGCGGGCACTTCACGACCCATTTGCAGAGGATGCATTGGTTCTTTATGAACCCCCAACTTTGGGCACTCATGACCTGATCAAAGCAGACAAGTGAGTTAAAAACATTGTGTTGAATTGAACAGTCATGCATTTGGGCCAGTCTTCCAATAAATCATCTTTTACTTGGAGATCTCCAGTGAAAACAACTTGATAGTTAAAGCTGCACTGTGCGACTTTGTACATTGGCGCTCCGAATGGCAGCGAGAAGTAACTGTTTGAAAACTGGTTGAACTTTAATACTCAGAAATCATGTAACTGCTCACCAACCCGGCCGATCTGTGATGCTTTATACCAAAGGGACGAGAGAGGCAAAAGATCTACCGCTGTGAGTCCAGCTGTTTCTGGACGGAGCGCTCGCTCACTGCTGTTGTGTAACTGCATTTGTGTTTGTCTTGTCCAGGGAAAAACTGCCAGTCCATGTTGTTGTGGATCCAATCTTAGGAAAAGTGCTACGACCCCATCAGAGAGAGGTAAACCATAGGATGTTTTACTCACTCTTAAATAAGGCTGTCTTGCTTTGTTAAGTTTTCCTTCAGAGGCTTTAAAATGGCTGTCTTTTTTATTTTTTTTTTGTCTTGAGGGGGTGAAGTTCCTGTGGGACTGCGTGACGGGGAGACGCATCGCCGACTCGTACGGCTGCATCATGGCTGATGAGATGGGTCTGGGGAAGACCTTGCAGTGCATCGTCCTCATGTGGACCCTGCTGCGCCAGAGCCCCGACGCCAAGCCAGAGATAGACAAGGCCATCGTGGTCTCGCCTTCCAGTCTGGTTCGCAACTGGTACAATGAAGTGGGAAAGTGGCTGGGGGGACGCATCACGCCGGTTGCCATCGACGGAGGTTCAAAGGACGAGATAGACAAAAAGCTAGGTAGTTGCTTCTTCCCTTCTGTCTCAATCTGCACTATTTTCAGTAATAAAAATCTGAGAGAAAATCAGGACAAATCCACCCTCAGACACTCTTACACAGTTAGAATTCATAGTTTTCTGATGTTCAGTGCATTCCAGGAGTTAACCTGTGATGAACTTACTCAAACCGCAATGTGTTTTTGTGTCTGAATTGCATTCCGGTCTATTGAAGCTACTGTCAGTGGAGAAATTTGTATCTCTGCCTCTTCTAGGATGGAAGTCATGTCTGATTGTTGATAGAAAGAACCTTGCTCTTTCTGAGGGACTGACACCAAAACCTGACATTTACCCTTGATGTTTTAGGTAGCTGAAAATGTTTCTGCTATCAAACTTCATTGTAGCTGCTGTAAATATCTGGACGTCACACCACACATCGTCTACGTTTAACCAGTTCTCCACAGGAATTAGGAAAATACGCCACCATACAATAAAATAGACCCAGAAATGCAAGGTACATTGCTAATAGCTGTTCTAACAAAGGGTTTTAGGGTGGATTTTTCCTTAGAAATGCATGATTTTGAAAATATCAGAATAATTGTGCCCGCTTGTTAATTGCCTTGATTTCTGTGCTCCCCAGTGAACTTCATGACTCAGCATGGCTTGAGGGTGCCCACTCCAATATTGATCATTTCCTATGAGACATTTCGACTGCACGCTGAGGTTCTGCACAAGGGGAAAGTTGGAATTGTCATCTGTGATGAGGTACTTCAGCCACTTTATTTACCTTTTCCACTCTGCTATTACAGTAGCTGTCAAGAACGATTGATTATATGAAGTGATCTTAACAAGTCTGCACGCTACAGGGCCATCGGCTGAAGAACTCTGACAACCAGACGTACCAGGCCCTAAATGCCATGAAAGCACAGAGGAGAGTGCTGATATCAGGCACCCCGATCCAGAATGATCTGCTGGAGTACTTCAGCCTGGTGCACTTTGTTAATAGTGGAATCCTTGGTAAGCAGCCACACACAGAAACATGGTTCAAAGACGCGTTAATAATTTCTGCTCTTTTCTTGATTTCATGTCTTGTGTTTTTTTCTCCTCGATGTCAGGTACCGCCCAGGAGTTTAAAAAGCGATTTGAGCTTCCCATCTTGAAGGGTCGAGATGCAGCCGCCAGTGATAAAGACAGGCAGGCTGGAGAGGAGAAGCTCAAGGAGCTGATCAGCATCGTCAACAGGTGAGCTGGAAAGGGAACAGGCAAGGTTTTTAGAAGAGTTAGGACATTCAAAAAGGTTGTGTTTTGGTTTTATAGTTTAAACCTTGTGCTGTTTCTTATGTCCTTTAATTTATTTTTTCATTTAACCTGTAGTGTTTCCTGTTTTATTTTCCTCCTTTTATAGTTTATGCTTTACCCTGTAAAGCATAAACTCTACTTTTATAAGTGCTATATAAATAAATACATGTATTATCATAAAGTGTATTATTATATATACAATACAAAATAAATGCCAATACAGGATACAGCAAAGGAACAAACACAAATCCCAAAGATTGCACACGTTGGGTCTCATTTATCAAATGAGAAGCAGAAAGCATTTTCAACATTGCAATCAAGCACATCTCAATTGCAGCATGCATTACTTGGTCTCGAAAAACATTTGGTGTGAAATTATTCTGTTTTGATCAGGAGCTGGCCCAGTATATCATCATCTTTTAACTTTTCAACAGATGCTTGATAAGGAGAACATCCGACATCCTCTCCAAGTATCTCCCTGTGAAAATTGAGCAGGTTGTCTGCTGCAGGTATTGTTCATAGGGTTTCTACTGAAAGGTTTGATACCAAAACAGATTCACCATTCAAAATACATAAAAAATACAACTCAATAGTACTATTCTATCAATAATAGTGATATATTATGTTATTGGATATAATTTATTAGCCAAATGAAGACCTCTGTGTACAAAATATTAGTAATGAGTAATATTTTTGAAGTATTGAGCAACGTCTGACAATTATTTAAAAATGGATATAGTGTTTAAATATATATGTAACTGATGAACGTGGTGGTATCTGTTTCCTGCAGGCTGACTCCTCTCCAAACAGAGCTATATAAGCGGTTCCTGAGGCAGGCCAAGCCCATTGAGACATTGCAAGCGGGCAAAATAAGTGTATCCTCCCTGTCCTCCATCACATCGCTCAAGAAACTGTGCAATCGTAAGTGTCTAAACTCAGTATATAACCCACTCTGTCTCACTGTGAGTTCTTGGTTGGAAAGAAGTATTAAAATCTCCTGTTGTGCCTCAGACCCGGCTCTTATCTATGAAAAGTGTGTGGAGGGTGAAGAAGGCTTTGAGGGGGCACTGGATCTCTTTCCGCCCGGCTACTGCGCTAAAGCTGTGGAGCCTCAGCTCTCTGGTAAGAACATTCACTCATCAAGGTTTCACTAGTCGCTTTTAAAGATGTAATCAAAACTATAGCATGGCTGATCATCTGTGTAGTTGCAGAGAGATGAAACTCCCAAGGCCACAGTCAAGATATAAACTTCAATTTTTTATCATTTTGGTTTAAATGGTGCCAGATATGTTTCTGTATCACCCCGCCTGCACGTACATAATTAAAATGCTGTCAATCACCTCATTCACGGCCTGGCCAAGTGTCAGTAGGATGTAAACACAGCTGTGTGAGAACTGAGTGATGCCGGCTTCTTCAACTATGGATATCATCGCTTTCACTGCAATCATAGCAAAAGAAGCAGTAATAACGGAGAAGCGTGTCAAAAGTTTAGGAAGACAGTATAAGACAGAACTTACAAAGAGAAGATTCAAAGGTTAAGACAGGAAAACATTTCTAGCTGAAATGTGATTACAAGAAAATAGGATATAAAAGCGCAAAAGTTCCCTCATGGATCTTAAAATTATGATGGCTTAGTAATGTTCCAAAAAGCTTATGTTCCATCTAGAAATCACATTTTTGAAGAATATAATGTAAATATACCCCAAATTAAGATCGAAGGTCAAATAAATTCTGTGTTGTACCTTTTTAAATTGTATTTCTTTAAATAAATTGTAATGAAGTGCCTTTGGTTCCAGGGAAAATGCTGGTTCTAGACTACATTCTGGCAATGACAAGGACCACAAGTAGTGACAAGGTGGTGCTCGTCTCCAACTACACTCAAACACTGGACCTCTTTGAAAAGCTGTGCAGAACTCGCAGGTGATTGGGGTGTGGAGGAATAACTGCCATTAAAGTATGTCTGTAGTTATGTGATGTATCAGTTAAGGCGAGCAACAAACCTCCTCCTGGTCTTTTATAGATACCTCTATGTTCGACTGGACGGCACAATGTCCATCAAGAAAAGGGCAAAGATTGTGGAAAGATTCAACAGTCCATCTGTGAGTTGGAGCCTTTGTTTTAAATGATCATGTACCTTGAAGGGGAATTAGACGGCATCTAAATCTTTTCCTCTCTTTGTCAGAACCCAGAATTCATCTTCATGCTGAGCAGCAAGGCTGGCGGATGTGGCCTGAATCTGATCGGCGCTAACCGCTTGGTGATGTTCGATCCGGACTGGAACCCAGCCAATGATGAGCAGGCGATGGCGCGGGTTTGGAGAGACGGACAGAAGAAGACCTGCTACATCTACAGGCTGCTCTCTGTGAGTTCCACACCGCTTGCATGGCCAAGCTATGAAGTCAAAAACACTTTCATATTGCCCTTGCAATGCAATCTAAAAAAATCTGGACTTTTGTCTTTGAACATAGCTGATCACCATTATTTATTGTCTGTTTTTACCAGTAAGGTTTGACATAAGGGCCCTTATGCGTAACTCATCAGTAACAAACAGTGAGCAAAATCTGCGGCTCCATAATTTGAATTTATTCGTAAATTTAGCGGAGCTGTGACAGAGCCATATTACTGCTCCCTCATTCTCAGCGGCAGCCTATGAAAATCAACATGTTAATTAAGTGTCACATATTTAACATCCAGCCTGTTTGTGTGCTTGCAGACGGGGACGATAGAGGAGAAGATCCTGCAGAGGCAGGCCCACAAGAAAGCCCTGAGCAGCTGTGTGGTGGACGAGGAGCAGGACGTGGAGCGCCACTTCTCCCTGGGTGAACTGCGAGAGCTGTTCTCCCTCAACCAGGAGACCTTGAGCGACACACACGACAAGTAAGAAAAGATGACATACACTCACAAGATATGGATGGACTACAGTTTGACTAATATGGGGTTTTCAAGGCCAATAGCAATATTTTTAGATTGAAGCTGCTGAAGGACAATATTTTGAAATTTGACAATTTCCATTCCAAAAAAAAAATAGGAGGAGTGTTTCCTCCTAATGTTATTCTTGTTGGGGTGGAAAAGCTTTTCAAACATTTAGATCATGGGACACTAGAACTCTTCATTGAAACCCAGGATTTGAAAACAGGGCTGTAGTTCCTTAACTATTCATTGGATACGAGAGAAAATCACCTCAAATTAAAATGGACAATCCTCATGCCCATTGTCATTTCACATACAAAGTAATATGTGTACAGAACCAAAATATCAAACTGCATGTCATTATTCAGTCACTGTATCTGCCTGCTAAACAGCCTCTCTTCCTCTCCCTTGTGGCCTTGTCAGGTTTCGCTGTCGGCGCTGCGTTAACGGGAGGGAGGTCCGACCTCCTCCGGACCAGTCGGATTGCACCAGCGACCTTTCCCAGTGGCACCACTGCTCCGACAAGAAGGGCCTGAGGGACCCGGTGCTGAAAGCCTCCTGGGACGCTGCCGTCTCCTTCGTCTTCCACCAGCGCTCTCACGAGGACCAGAAGGGTGTCGTGTAGCAGGAAGACCACAACAAACACGGAGAGAACAATGTAGCCACTGATTTTCTGTCCCTCTATCTGCCATCCATGTAAATACTGCTTTACATCTTATTTATTTCTTCTTACATTAAGGTGTTCTGTTCCATCTATTTTAATTAAAATAGAAAACAAATAAAGGGTTGAGAATGATTGTTAATCCATCATGATCCCACATTTATTGGCAGCAATGAAACTAATGTGACAAAAGTCTGTAAGAAGCAACAAATAACTTCTTCATATGTTTGGTTGCACTTCCACTGCAGGCCAGGTGACAAAATGCATTAACACTGTTATAACACTGTCATGAAGAAGGGAGACAGGACACCTTCTGGATTTGAGATACAGTTAAATCCAATAAGTCTCCCAAAAACATCCGAGTCCAGCATTCGACTGGTCTGTTTGTTCACATGTTGCTGATGTGGTCTGCCATCGTGTCCCTGGATTTCCATCCGTCGACCAGGAAGTCACAGACTGGATGGAGGCTCCTCAGTGCAGTGTACCACACCTTGTGGTCTCGGTCCCAGGGGTTTTTCCTAAGGTCAAGGGTCACTCGATGTGGTGGACGATGTTTCTCCATCTGCCGGCCGAACTCCAGCAGCTCAGCAGGTTGAATGAAGTTGGAGCTGTTTAGGGCAAAAAGACACAAGCGGAAATGTCTGTACCTGTCTATACAGAACACGATACCCTGATATACCACTTCTATATGACCATCACTGTATACGTACTGTATATACACATAAATCCTGACTGTATATACACTCATCAAATGGCTGTATGCAGTATATGACAGACCTGTGCCAAATGTGTGAAAGAATACTTAAAAGTGGACTTAAATCCTATACACATACAGTACTGTGCAAAACTGTTAGGCACCTGTATAAAAAAAATAAATAAAAAAAAAATCTGTAAAAGCGAAGATGCTTTCAAAAATAATGAAATTACAAGTTTCTAATTATCAAAAAATGTACTATAAAAAGCAGTCTGACACACTAATGCAGAAGACAAATAAACATCTAAGACAATTTTTGTATAAAAAAAAATCTTGGGTGCCTAAGACTTTTGCACAGTACTGTATACTAATTAACAAAGGTTGCAACTGTTTTATTGGATTTTGTTTCTCAGATTTTAACTGTTTACATTGTGAACCATAAAAATGGGTCTTTGAAAGCAAAATCTGGCATGGCCACTGCAGTTATATTTTCAATTTGTCAGAATGTGCAAACTAGTACATTAAAATTCAAATGGATTATTGGATTTAAAATGTCATGACCCAAATTATGCATACACAAGTGTACTAGTGCTTTTTAGGTGATTGGGGGTAATCGCAACATTATCTAGCGTCTCAGTGGAGCTCATCCTGTGGTACATCCTCACAGATATACCCACAGACTCTGCTAGCACTGGCCAACACAGTCCAGCTTGTATCCACATTTGAATAAATTTAACTAGAGGCTTCCACAATCTCAGAACTATTGTTGATCAAAGTAAACTAGCCCTAGTTTGAACCTGCAGCACTGTAAATGGGGTTCTTGCACAGGTTTGATAAGTATGGAAAACAATTTTCTTCATTTTCAGGCCTGAAAATGTATGGAAATTATGAGAACATTTATTATTAAGTATTCTTTTAAGTATTTTAATTAGGCTATATACTTTTTGAGAGAAAAACTAATATCCACATTTTCGTGATAAAGGGTAAAGTCTGGTCAGCTGAGATGGCACAAAGTAAACCACTCACTTTGACCCTTTATGTATGTGTGTTTTTGGTCATTCAATAAATATTTTTTCTATAACATGAATTCTTCAGATTTACTTCTGGCCTTCAACAACACCTTTTACTGATCAACTGATAAATCAGTCTAGAAGTCAACACTTACCTGATGTCCAGCTTTTTCACTGTGCTTGGTGAGGATCCTGTGAAGAGTTCAGCCAGTACAGGTACACTCTTGGCTGTTGATGCAAGCAGTGGTTTGATTTACATTGCTGGAACATTTCTACATGAAATAATAAATGAGGTAGAGATACACCAATACCACTTCCTACTAATACCAATACCAACCACTATACAAAAATAATTTAACTCTTCTTCTTTATTAAGAGGGATTTAACATGACTGAAAAAACAAAAAAACATTAAAAAGTCAATTTACTTTGATTTCTGACGTTACAGATTTTAGTATTGGTGAAAAACTCTGATACCAGCATCATATTTTAACCTGGTATCAGCCCGATACCCAATACCAATATTGATACTGATGCATCCCTAAGGTGAATCCTGCTGGGTGAGAAGTCACTGCCTTACCAAGGCGGTTCTGAGCCAGGCTGAGTGAGTGGAGAGTCGGCACTCTCTTCAGAGAATCCACCAGTTGCTGTAAACTTTCCTCTTTGTTGCTGCATCTCTCCAGAAGCCGGCAGTCTCTAAATGACAGCTCTGATCGTGGGAGAGAAAACACACAAGTAACTGACTGGAATCATTGTAACACACGCCACCGTCTCCCATACTACTGAACAGTCAATGTGGGTGCTCTGTGTTCTGTGTTTTTATACTGCGTTCACTGGAGATTTTTTAAATGGTGTGAATGCCGTTTCATAAGACTTTTCATAGGACATGTAAAAATTCTGAAATGTATCTATTGTATTGATACCGCATTTCATTGCTGATACCGATTTGGATTAATGATCACTGATCCTATCCATTTCTTTCACTGAATAATATTAACCCAGATCGTCTGATGGTTTGAGGTTACGGGACAAAAACTGAGGTATAATCTATTTTTCTCTAGAAGAGAGATCTGTCTGTGAAAAAGGAAGAAAATCAATTTGCTTTGATAATACATGTGGCTCTTTGTGTCCGATTTTAGATTTGGGGAAATACTGATATGAGATCTGTATACTGAAATACAGATTTCCAGTAAAGGTATCTGTCCTGATAGATCCCTAGCAGTAATTTGTAAGTATGTTATTACCTTCCAACATGCAGTTTCTGAGTAGATTCAGGATCTCGGGGAGACAATCAGCCAGGTTTATGTCCTCCAAGTTGAGCCTCCTTAAGCGTTGATTTGAATCTAAAGGATGATCACATTTCATTACTGACAGCTTACTACTGACTGAGGCGTATCCAACAAGAAAACTCTCCACAGGTGGAAGCCCCTTGGATAAAATCTAATCAAATGGGGGTCCTTGGCTTAAGTCCTCAATGTTAAAAATGACATTTGAGGTGAAACATTACCTGAAACACTGGTGAGAAGCTGCCGGTGTGAAGAGCCAGCTGACAGCCTGATCCCCGATACCTGAAGTGATGTGAGACTCGGACAGCGCTTCAGCACAGAGGTGATGCTGTGCAGGTCTGTCTCTACTTGAGGTACTTTGACTGACAGCTTTTCAAGAGGCAGCTCTGTGGAAAGAACGGTAACAACATCAAACTTTGTGACCCATCAGCAGACAGAAGAAGAGGCGAACACTCCATTATTGGCCCAATCAAACAACATTCGGTACAAAGTGCATTCAGTCTTTAAGCGCCCGGCACCTGACAAGCCCGTCGACTCGACAGTCGTGGTCCCATGTAGTCCGAGACTCTCTGCCACCGGGTGGATCTCCACCGAGAGGGACCTGAGGTTGAGGCTCGCATCCAGCAGGGTCTCCGTGAGCGCAGCGTGAGGCAGGACGCCGACGCTCAGATCGGCAAGGGAGCTGCCGGACGTCCCGGACAGCTGTTTGAGGGACCTCGCCAAGGTCAACACCTCCAAGTCGCTGAAGATCGCTGCACACAGAGACAACAATCAATCCTTCCTCCAGAAAATAACAAATGTGCCGTCTAGTGTTGTCACGACACCAGAATGCCAATCGATGCCAATACCAAGTTTAATAAATACAAAACAATAGTAGTATAAAATAGGGACAGTATCGCAATATTACATTTTGGATAGTGCCCAAGCCTACAACTTACAGCAGCTTTGTAGAGTGAGAGAGCGAAGGCACAGCCATGTGGGCAGGAAGGGTACAAGCACAGCGAGGATCTTTGGTCCACACTCCCTGATCTGCAGTGAATGGATCTGTCCCTGGGGACAGGCCTCTGGCGAGTGACCAGCGGATGGAGAGAAGGTTTGACAAAGAACCTGAGGGTCCACGGGGGATTTGGCCATTCCTGATTCCTCCTCCCCAGACACAAAATCCAACTTTGAGCGCTTGCATGGAGTGACGTGATCTCCGTCATTGTCAGGAGCCTCCGTCTCAGTGTCCGGGCTACTACTGGCCTCCCCCGCAGTGGCCGTAGCGCTGTTTGAAAAACAACTTGCCCTTTTGCCGTGCATCGACTTCACTTGAGACTGGTGATTTGCATACTGAGATCCCCTAGCGTGAAGAATCCAGGCCAGTACCATCGGGTCTTGATCATATATGATGAGTTCTTTCGCTTCCCCGTGGTCTAGCATGCGATGCAGGACATACAACGCATAGTGGGACTCCATTTTCAAGAAGTCGATGTGGTATTTGACGTCAACACAAATAACGCTCTTCTCTAAGATGTTCAGAAGAGGCCGCTGCTCAGTGGTAAAACAGCGAAGGAACTGGGAGGGTCTGAGATAAAAATGTTTGACGCATTTGGCCATGACCAAGAGGAGAGATTTGATGTTTACATTTGAGATGTGTTTGGCAATGCATATGTATTTGAAGCCGTAGAAAATTAATTGAAAAAACGTGTCCATGGCTTCCTGCTTGCTTTCTTCTTCTGTGTGTATGTCTATTACCTGGAAGACAACACAGAAGACATGTCACACTTGGGTTTAAGGTTTTACTACGCATGAGATTTTGAATCATGATCTAAATAAATCATGCCACCTACACGGTGAGGTCCCCTGATGTCTTGCAGGATTGCGACCCACGCAGAGTAAGTGGATATTCCTAAAAGCATACAAACAAAAAATTATAAAAACTTCTAAATGGAAACTTTACAAATTGCCTCAAATCAAAACATGTGTCCAACAAAGGAAAAAATACACAACACAGTTTTGCAGTTTAACTTCAGTGGTTACCTTTGAGATTTAGGGCTGGCTGAAACTTATCCAGGTGACTTATGTTCAGATGAGGCAAGAGATCCTTTATGAGGGACGTTGGGAGCTCTGAGTTAAAACAAATATGTTAGGCCAACAGCACATAGACTGACATAAAGTGACATTTCAAGTTTGCAGAACAATTTCCTTTTTATGGTGCACATTATAAGACAAATTATATATAGGTCCAACATCGCCGAACTAATCCTTTAATTACGAGGCTACTCTTCAAATCGCCACACCTCTGTTACACCCAGCAGCACTTTTTCCATTACAATTTTAACTTTGGCTCGACTGACTTCTTCCACCAAAACACACCGTAGAGGGCACTAGCGAGCACTATGAACAAATTCAAAAACTTGAGATTTTATGAAAATTAAGTGCTATTTGGTGGATCACTTGTATGCCGAATTTACCAGTAGCACCTAACGATCCGTAAAATGTCTGAAGTGATGTTCTATGATGTATGTGCATTTGCCGATAAGCAAGGCTACATTACTTGCTAGATTTTTCTAGCGGAGTTTGACGTTACCATGTCTCCATACAGGGGTTACGTACATGCCAGCCTCTCTTTTTTAATTGTTAGTGTTTTGGGAGAAGATTTTTTGCGTTCACAGATACTGACATGACTGTCCCCAAGCCGTACAAATCACAAAAGAATGAGGAATGAGGGAATTAGGATGAGGGGTTAACGCAGGTTGGCATGATGACGAGCCTGGCGATTAGCGAGCAACCGTCCCACTTACCAAGAAGAGCTTTCATGTCCAGAGCAGCAAAATGTTGACTGGCAGCTTGGAGACACATCTTCTTCAGACTTGTTAGACATCTGCTGGCTGCGGCCTTCGCTGCTAACCGCAGGACTTCCTCAGCATAGGCTTCATGCATTCTCTATCAAGGTGTCCAGACTGCTGTAGCGCTACACTGACTAGCAACTCTGCTAGCCTGCTCATCAAGAATAGCTGACATTAACCAACCCAACACAAGGCTCCACCAGTGTCAAGCCAGCGAGAGGAAAAAGTACGACTTCCGTTTTTAAGTTTCAAAATAAAACGTTGTTGTCGAACGTCTTGTGAGGTTTTTTATAGTAATACAAACTTAGACAGATAAAATAAAAAATATATTCAACGAGGATTGAAATACAAGTGTTTCGTCCCTCAAAGGTCATTTTCACACCATATATGTGTAGCGTGGTATGCGTGTACAAGATGTCTTCTTTCCGCTTTTATTTTGAAGGCAAAATCTCATCTTTTCTGGTCTTGTGCCTAACTCTGGTCATAACTTGACAAAGTTTTATTTTACTCGTTTCAGACGATGGAGATATGACCAGAGATACTGTGCTGCACCCCTTTTGGATATGACTTATTCTGACCTGCAGTCAACATACCAGAACCGGAGATGTGTTAAGCTAGCTAGAATAAGACCGGGAGTACGGCGATTTTGCCTTCAAAATAAAAACAGAAAATTTGTGGTGGTTTTAAATGAGTTTAGGTGGGTTTACCCTCCACTATGGTTTCAGAAAATATGTTTCAAATAAATCCTCATGGGAGTTTTTTTTTTGACAACATGCTGTTGAGTTAGACAACTTTAAGCAACAGTATTGAACAATTTGTTGTTTTTCCAATTTGTATTCTCACTTTGCAGCTAACCCCCCAAACACGACCAACACATCTGCTTGAAAAGCAGGACATACAAAGTGAAACTGAATTCATAACCTTTGAAAATCGATAGATAAAAAAAAAAGTATAAATACATTTCATCAATGAGTCAACATACTGAATCTCCTGCAAATCTCATTCAATTCTGAGTTGCATGGCCTTATGCGTGGACATTGTCCATTGATTTAACTATTTTTGCAGCAAAATATTTTTATACAACCACTTGTTAAAGGAGACATTTGGAAAATCATGGTCGTGCTTTGCTCTATTATGGGTGGGGCCATCAACATATGAGTAATTTGTTGGGACAGCTTGCACTAATAAATATAACTTGAATTAATATAACATATTATATTATATGTGTATGCTAAAGTGCTAGCTTTGAGCCTGCTATCATGCAACATAGTGTATGCTGTGCTATTGTATTTTCCATCCACACAACCTGGAGCATCTTTCATACACACATTTTTTGCAGTGTACATAAAATGATATATGCACTAAGTTTACTTATGTATGGCAAATACTTCATTCATAAATGTAAATACAGAGGGAAAATGTTAAACAATTTAAGATAGAAATTGGGCACTACGTTAAATGATTACATGGACAACAAAACACCTATGAAACCATGACATTTTTTGGTTTACATAACTAACTTCTGTGTCTAGGATCGAGGGCCCACTGGGAAAAGAACAAAGACAAATGAAAGGTCTGGTGTTTTGTTTTTTTTGACATTTGAATCATTTATTAAACCAACGTCCATTACACTTCCAGAGTCTTCTCTCGGACACAGTGTGAGTGACAGTGGACAATAAGATACAACTGAAAAACCTTGAGGATTACTGTCGAGGTGGGGAGCACAGAGTTTCATAGTAGCTGTCTCGCACCTTCTCTCCAATGTCGTTTTAATTACATTAATCAGAAGAACAGCATCGACACTGACTATCAATAGAACATTAGTAGGAACCAAGTAGAAAAAAAACAACAGTAGTCAGAAAAAAAGATTAAAAAGAGCATCTTTATCTTAGTGGATGTTTTTTTTTTTTTTTTAAAGCTAAATACTGTAACACTTCTTTTATGTAAATTCTGTTTGTTTTACCTTGTATATTCTCATGTTTTAGTAAATTCAAGTTGAAAAGAGTGAAGACCCTATTTCTGCATGCTAATTGGTTGATTTGCTGGGTCAATACAGGACAGCACTGCATTCTAGTCTATCTACAACCATCTCTTACAGAAACAAATACGCTCACACAAACCCGCGCCACATACACACACTCACACATACTGTCGTAACATATTTGTCTTTTTTTTAAGACCTGGCTATCTCCGAGGCTTCTGATTCACTAAGCTGTTTTAGGCTCGGATAAAAAAAAAAACACCCCAAAAAACCCATTAGGCTAGATTCATACTTCCTGGAGAAGTCACATGGGGAAAAGTTCATTCTCTTCGATGCATACTTCTTTTTTTCCCCCTTCTATTAGTCGTTTGCGAAATTTTGGCCGTTTATTTGTCCATTCGCTAGGAAATGATAGCCGAACGGACAGGCTCGCATAGACGTGAACGGGAGTCGTGAAGCGAGCGATTGCCAAAAATGACGGATACTGTGTTCAGTAGAAGGAAAGTGACAAAGTTTGAATAATTAAAGCTGCACTAGGCGACTTTGCACATTGGCGGTGGCAGGAGGCAACTGTTTGAAAACGTAGAACTTCAATACCCAGAAATCCTGTAAGGTGACGTCAGTAAACTGCTTTATACCAAAGGAAACCAAAAGACGAGTACGGTAAATCCAGTGGAATATGAATGCGACATTACACTGATGATACAGGCGTATTTTAGACAGAAAAATCTTGCCTAGTGCAGCTTTAAGAAAGTGTCTGTGCAACGTACCATGAAAAACAACACTCTGAATTGCCCAAAAAGAAACTGCTCTTTTCCTCCAGACAAAGCACTTCTTCTTGGAGTATGAATCAGACCTAAAGGCTACAGGTATCAGGGTTGAAAAACACTTTCTGGTAGCTTCATGGCTGATGGGCAGGAACCTCAGAAATGGGTTTAAAACGGAGGCCAGTTACCACTTCTAGACCTCGGTCAACGTGAGCAAATTTTTCATTTTCTCAAGACATAGAAAAAAAAAAATCTAACGAAACAACCCCCACCCTGTTACATTTACTTCCACAGCTGTTTCCACTGTTACGCTATGATGCTTTTTTTCCTCTCTTGTTTCAGTAGTCTGTATATACTTGTTTTTACATAGTCTGTACAGTGGTTCAATGTACATGTTATCTATGTGGGGTGTGTGTGTTGGCAGTGGAGTGAGCTGCACATTAAAGACACAGCGATACACCCTCACTTCATTCACAAAGAAAAAAAAAAAAGATTCCGAAAGATTAACTGTGAAAGTGAGAATGAGAGTCGCATTTGGACTTTGAGGGTGGAAGTCAGTGTTGTCCCAGGATGGTGTGTGTGTGTCTCAATGGATAGATAATTCACAACCATCCTTTTTAATGTGTCACAAAAAAAAATGAATCAAGTAGATACAGCAGGACTCAACGCTCACATATTTGCACATTCACACTGCAGAGCCACATATCAACATGTATGTGCCCTGTCATATTGAAAATCACACACTCGCAGCACGCATCCAGGCCGTCACACGCTTACACTCATGTGCCAGAACAAAAAAACAGACAAGACACTGGAGCCTACAATACAACATCTTGAGAAGGCATTAAGGAAATCTCGCTCAAATAAATAGAAATAAATTAAATCATATAAAAAAAAGAGTGGGTTAAAAAACATAGACACTCTGTTAAATACAGCAAAAAAAATTCTCAAATTAATAAGATAAACAACAGTATTTGCTTACGGACAAAGATGCGAGAGACAGACAGGTTCATTTTTGTAAACGATGACAGACAGAGGAAGACAGACGAGCACACGGACAGGTAGACACATTCACAAATCATTAGTGAGCAGAAAGGCCGGTCGGGGCTCGGTGGCGGTGAGAGTGGAGGGATCGTCCAAGGTTATGTGGTTAAGTGTTGATCTCTGTAGGGGTCGGAGGGATGGGCGGGGGAGGGGGGGGGAGGGGAGGGCAGAGGGTAGTTACTGTGGGTAAAAACCAGCAGTTCTCAAATCCCTCCCAGGAAGTACCAGCACGCCGCGCTGTGGAAACGTCCCTTCCTAGGTGGGACCTTGTTGGCAGTGCTGCTGCAATTCCCTCTATCTGTTGTTGACGGGCCTCAGGAGGGGGTGGGGGGGCGTGGAGGTCAGCGGGGAAAGTGATTGGACAGCACCAAAAACCACGTGTGAGCGTGGACAAACAGTACCAGATTTCTTCAAGATAGACCAAGTTTTGGGAAATTAGCCCGTTGGTCACTTAAACTGTTAAGTGATGAGAACACAGACGCCAAAATCACCCACGTGTCCCCGATAGATCATTGGCTTCAGTGCTTAATGCTAACACTTTAGCATACACTGCGTTGTATGCTACTATCACTCAACATAGTGTATGCTAAAGTGTTAGCATGGAGCCTACTCTCACTCAACATGGTGTATGCTAAAGTGTTAGCATGGACATAGTGTATGCTAAAGTGTTAGCATGGAGCCTACTGTCACTCAACATGGTGTATGCTAAAGTGTTAGCATGGAGCCTACTGTCACTCAACATAGTGTATGCTAAAGTGTTAGCATGGAGCCTACTATCACTCAACATAGTGTATGCTAAAGTGTTAGCATGGACATAGTGTATGCTAAAGTGTTAGCATGGAGCCTACTGTCACTCAACATAGTGTATGCTAAAGTGTTAGCATGGAGCCTACTGTCACTCAACATAGTGTATGCTAAAGTGTTAGCATGGAGCCTACTGTCACTCAACATAGTGTATGCTAAAGTGTTAGCATGGAGCCTACTGTCACACAACATAGTGTATGCTAAAGTGTTAGCATGGAGCACGCCAATGATCTACCAGTGACACATGGATGATTTTGGCATCTATGTTCTCAAAGATGCCAAAATCGGTTAAATTGACCAACAGGGCAATCTCCCAAAATCTTGGTGTATTCCTTTAAAGCCCAAATCGGGTAGCTAGCAGACATCCTACAAAACCCAATTAAGTTGCGGTTGCACCCGAATCTTTTGTCTTGCGGCTTTACCCACATTTAGGCCGTTCCAGACTAAATTTTGACGTCGTAACCGATGATCTGCGGTCGTCAGTGAGACAGCGTCACGGACGGAGGAGTAAAGTGCCTCTGCGTCGAGTCCTCGTCTGGCAGTGTCGGACATTGTGAGACATATTGGTGCCGCTTGCTGCTCCGAGGTGCTGTGACACCAGAATTATGCCAAGCGCTTGTTTTTGCTTCTGCATCATCATTTTGAAACCGTCAGCTGATGTTGGACACAGCTTCATCTTTTCAACACAATGGAACGTGTGACGGCTTCAGGACTTTACTTAGATCACAGTGCACAATCTGACGTGATACACGCAAAAGATGGATGAAATCGCACGGTTTAGGTTCTAAGTCTTGTGACAATCTGGTGTTGCGTGTACTAAAAAAGCAGAGAACGGGGGGATGGCAGGTTTCAGTACAATCTGCCTGTGGACGCAATGCTGAGCCAATGTGTGTGTGTGTGTGTGAGACAAAGACGATTTCACACTTGTGTTAGAAAGTGTGTGCGTGAGTGTGTGTGAGTTTTTGATTTGTTTCGATGTCTATGGAGCTTGTTATGTCAGTGTGTGAGACGGTGGTATGTATTTGTGTGTGTGTGTGTGTATGTGTGTGTCCTACTGTATATGTAACAATGTGTGCATGAGCAGGGAAAAAAATAAATAAAAAAAATCAATTCATTTAAAAATAATAATGAAATTCTAAAATCTAACGGAACCAAAATAGTGACTGCAAGAGTTAAAATCCAATGAAATCATGAGATCCCTGCTCTCATACGTGTGTGTGTGTGTGTGTGTGTGTGTGTGTGTGTGTGTGTCTGGCCGTTGTAAGGTGTAAAGCTTGTAACTCCAATTTTGGGGGATTTTCACATTCTAACTTCACATGAAGGATTACATGTTTCTGCTGTGGATTGAGAAAACCAAATAAACCTAAAACTGCATGGTGGCCAAGGTAAAAAAAAAAAAGCCTGTCTCTTAGTTCTTGAAATGTTCATGTTCTGGAGATACAAGGTTGTCACCCGGCAGCGACGATATGCGTGTGTGTGTGTGTGTGTGTGTGTGTGTGTGTGTGTGTGTGTGTGTGTGTGTGGTGTCCCTGTGCTGGGGTAAGGTTGCAGGAGCCTGGCTGAAAGGGGGTTAAAGGGATCGTGGGGGAGGCTTTGGGGGGAGAGGGAGGGGGGAGGGGGTGTAAAGGGTGGATGGTGGATGGTGGATGGTGGGGGGGCTATAGCACTGTGTCCATGAAGCTGGTGTCCAGACGCTGGATGAGCACCCGGATGAAGGACATCTCCTTGCGGGTGTTCTCGAAGATCACCCGGGGGTCGTCGGACTGGCAGCGCAGACAGTTGGGAGCCATCACCATGGCCAGGTTGTTCACATCCATCTTGGTGATGGACACATTGGCAGGCTGGGCAAATACCTGCATCAAGTCACATTTAAGACTGTTTTTTAACGCTTCCTGGGATCAAAGTTAAAGCAGAACTCTGGCCATTTTTGACCTGAACCCTACATTTCGGTCCGAATCAATCAGTATGAGAGGAAATTTCTTCCTCAAACCTTAGCCAGGAGAATTCATTCACCTATGCTTTACAAAAATTTTACGGTTTTCCCCTCTTTGCTGGTGGTGGAATGTTGTCTTCATCAACATGATGTGGTTCCTTCTACATGGGAATTTCTTTCAACATTGTCCTTTTCTGAGTCAATGTGCTTTATGGTTAATGTTAAGTTTAAGTTTGTTGAACTCCGCTGCCACACTCTTTTTTGAGGAAGGATGCATGACGAAGGCAGCCAATTACAAACCAGCATCAAGGCAATACCAGCTGTTGCTAGGTCTCTCTGACACACACCCGTTAAAGAAAAGGATTGAATACTATGTAGTCGCACCAGTGCACCCAAATTAGGTTTAGGAATTAGGGTTAGGGTTAAGATTAGAGTGTAGGTTAGGGTGTGTGTGTTACCTGTAAGAAGCGGATGAGGTAGCAGAGCACCAGTTTGTTGATGTGCGGCAGGCCCAGCACCACGTTGACGGCCGCCTCTGGGCTGTCGTAGTGACTGATACACTCCTCATAAAACTCGTGGGGGATCAACGGCTCCTCCAACTCCCTGTACCAGAGCTTCAGAAGAGACGCTGTAGACAGACAGACAGACAGACAGACAGACAGACAGACAGACACAGACAGACAGACAGACAGACAGACAGACAGACAGACACAGACAGACAGACAGACAGACAGACAGACAGCAGGGTAAGACTTTGAATTCCTGCAAATCCCTGCGGAAGACTTTTGCTGAAAGTTGAATAAGTTAGGTAACCCCGACGAAGGCTATTGCACATTGGTTTTTAATATTAAAGCTTTGTCGTTTATTCTCCAAGAGTTGCTGAATATTTTGAAGCTTTCTGATTTATGCAAAAAAGCGACAGATCTTTCTTTCACAGTTTCCACTGTGGCCCTGATGTAAAATTCCATGACTTTTACATGACTTCAAAGTCGGAGCGCTTCCGTGACCTAAAAAAAAGTGTTCTTCCTTCCTGGTTTGTTCATTTTATTTTTTTAAAGGGGGTGAACAGTCTGGTTTTCAATATAGTTAGTACATAATGCAGTGAATGTGTTTTTTTTACAAGCTACCAGTTAGTTTACAGTGGAAGAAATTGAACTACAGCAAAGCTTCCCTCAACAGAAATTATAGTTTAGTTAACTGAAGGTACTGAGAAAAAGTAGTCTAGTTCAAACTACTTGAGCTGGACTGTAGTTTGAACTGTGTGTATTGTCTGGGCCTTTAAAAAAAGTGGTGGGGGGTCAAAAGAGGTTGAATCAAGACATGAGAGGAGATAAAAAACGTATTATAAAAATAAAAGAATGAAAAATCCAACAAATTAACTTGGAAAAGCAGCAGAACAAAAATGCAAAAATGGGGCAACTAGACGTGCAGCAGCATAATGTTGCCACATAGCTGGTATTCTAGCTATCATGCTGCCTTCAGGTGCTGTCGGAAATCTCAGAATTATGAGTTGAGTGCACATGAATGATATAAAAAAGGGGGTAAATATGACAGGGAAAGTCTGGATTTTGCCGAGATGTGACGTTTACGGGCAACACTGTGTGTGTGTGTGTGTGTGTGTGTACCTGGGATGTGCGGGTCTTCCAGCCCTGTGGGGATTTTCCATTGGTCCACTTGCAGCTTGAGGGCGTTCACTTCATCTATGTCACCCGGAACTCTGGAGGTCAAAGGTTACAGGCCTGTTACACTCCTCTCCCAAGTAGCACTCTCCCAAGTCAGAACTCTGACTTTAAACTCAGAATTCAAATACATTTTTCACATGTGGCCCTAATCCTCTTCTGTACTGACACCGCTGAAGCTGTTGAGTAAAAAAAAAACAGGAGGACGGTTCTTCTCACAGTCCCTTCTGTTCCCTCCCTCACCTGAAGATGCCCTCTGTCTGGTCTCCGTTGAGGCCCAGCACCTCTTCGGAAAGGCGGGTCTGCACCCAGGGCAGCTGGCGGTCCGGGTAGCGCTCCTTCTGGAGGGCCATCACCTCCTCCAGGGACGAGCCGAACATGGAGGGGCTGAAGATGGCGTTTCTGGCGTGCTTGATCTCCTCCAGGCAGGGTTTCTGCAGGCCCTGCAGACAGAGAGAGACACAGAGAGAGAGAGATAAATTCGACAGTAGGGTGGAGGAAGAAGGGCAGCTTGAATACTTAAAGGATCTGGGTCAAAAAGCAGTGGGAGGAGAAAGAGAGTCCAATGGTGGATTTTGAGAGAGATGTCATTGAGAGAAAAAGAGAGCTGAGTGCTGAATGTTCCCCCCCATGCAGCAGAGTGGAGGCAGCACATTAATCTGGTGTTAGAGGTTAGCAGGTTAACACCAGTCAAATACTGGGCCTTGGTGTGCATGTCCACTAAGTGACAAATTGTCTCTATTAGCGCCCTGTTGAGATACTGGCACGACATGCTTCACAGGCGCCATGCCAACCTAGTGCCTGCTACCACAGACTGGCATCGCTGCCAACACACACAAACACAACACACATATCACACACACACACACACACACAGAGCGACAGCACACAGTATAAAGACTATAATGGTCCAAGCCTGATGATATTTTAGAGAACCAGGACCTACAGTGCCTACCTCGCTGAACAAAAACACTGAGGTTGTTCAAAATTAATTAATTCATTAATAGGTGCATAAATATGGTTGCTACAACAAAACAAGACTGCTAATTCCCTGTGAACGCTGTTTATAGCAGTTGAATGTGAGCTCAGTATTGGTGAGCGGCTGAGTGAGTGGTGAGTGTCTTGAGAAAATTCTGATTTCTAGACATTGTATGTTAACACTTACATGAACAACTATGAATGCCTAATTTGGTTACTTTTATGTATTTTTGACCTATTGAAAGAGTTTTTCCTAAACATGTTTTGTGTATTTGTGTATGTGTACAACATGGTGCAGGGAGAGAAATGCCTATGTGTATGCACTGTGTATGCATGTGTGCATATGTATTTCAACATTAGCTACGTTTACATGCACACCAATGATGCGATTATAATGAGATTAGGGCAATAATGCGAGTAAGTCAGAACCCGTGTGAACACCATACTCTGATTATGTTACTGCGATTATGCTCATAGTCGAAGTAAGCATAATCGCAGTAAGATTGTGGAATACTCAGATTTTAATCACATTAATGGACACCAATTTGGACATGTATACACCATAGTCACATTTCTTGAATTTGCGCATGTGTCCAGCTCACCATGTGAAGGTAAAAGGTGATTGCTGGGGGGGAAACAACTGCATGCATTGTCTCCTTCCTTCCAACAGGTTTCCCAGACTTTTGTAATTGTAACAGAGATAGGCATATGGCTGCGACGAACAGCATGGTATAGTAGAGCTCAATTATTGGCTGTAGTTGTTTTGCTTAAATTTGAAAGTGGCAGGACAGCAAACATGTTATTTTTATCAAAAAAATATCTGTATATATTCCATTTCTACAATTATCTCTGTATAATCTAAATAAATACTTCAGTCAAGTAAACAGGATTATTATGAGGAGTCATGTAAACAGCTTAATCAGACTACTGCCTTAATCACAGTATTGGCAATAGTCACATTATTGTGCACATGTAAACATAGCTAGTGTTTAAACACTTTTATAGATTGTATTTTTAGGAAGGAGTAATTTAGAGGAGTAATTTCTTGAGTTACTGATATAATGTTGCTTCTTTGAAAATTCTCAATTCTGTAATGTTGTGCACCGGAGAAAATTATTAAGAGATAAAAGAGAACTGGAACATGATATGAGTTACACTCTATCTTGTCTACTAATGATTCCCACAGTTCACAGTTTAAGCCTGAGTGTAGTTTTTGGCAGTGTCTACTGTACAGAAGACAATTTCACTATTCACACATTTCTGTACGTATATTACCTCCCTCTGTAAATGTGAGCATGTGAATAGCTAATAGTGCACATTTGTGTGTCTGGACACATGTCTGGACATATGTTCTTACCTCTGCATATCTGATGAGTTGAACAACTAACAATGCACATTTGTGCATCTGCTCTGTGAATCTACTAATGTGGATTGCCAAGGATGCACATTTGCACATCCTGCATACATGCTGTAAATTCATAGAGCTGTAAAATCTGTTACCGGGTAAATCTGTCAAGTCAACACAGCGAGAATTCTTTCCAGCCAATAAGAGTTCAGTATCAGCATGACAAAGTCGCTGTATCTTTGTCTCCAGCATGTTCTTTTTGCTGTTATTACTGGTTGCGTCATCTTTCACAACGCTGATATCTACAGCCTAATCTTTGCTGCTGCCATGACAGACCTCATTCCTCCCTTCCCAGCCAATCAGCAGCTCAGCCTGCCACTAGCGCAAGCTACAGAGAAAGACACAGATTGCCCGTTTTGCCCTGAGGATGGACACACACACACACACACACACACACCAGAGAACAGGAGAAATGTATGGGTACATGAGGGCAGAGAAAATGAACATGTCTTCTTCTAAAGGAAATTGAGTTGTAGGCAACAGAACAACCTTTTATCTGAGCAGACACAACTAAGTAAAGACAGACAGAGAGACGCCATACCTTCTTGGCCCCAGTCAGAGCAGCCTTTGTTAGTTTCCGGTAGCAGTATTTGGCGTAGCTGCTGATGGCCACTCCTGGAAAAAGAAAGAAACAAACACATATAAAGAAAAATATAAGATTACTTATTCAGCCATTTTAACTAATTGGAATTTGTCTTTTCGCATATACTTCATTAAAAATTCAAATACAGAAAATTGTTGTCATGAAAAGACACAAGTGCTGTACAAATGCTGTATCATTGGAAAATTAACTGCAGCTTCAAGAAATGGAAATTTTGAATATGTGCAGGTCAGAATGCAGTCGCACCCCTAGAGCAGTGTTTCCGGTTGTTTGTCAGCTTCTTGACATCTACAGTAAGCTAACCTGCTGCCTCATATACAGTATATCTTGATATCCTACAGTAATGGCATGAGAACGGACCAGACAGTGTCTTAATAGTTACACAACCAAAAGAATAGAAGGACAAGAAAAAGATAAGTAATATGTCACTGGTGTCATTTAGGCTGTCTAAATGGTGTCATTCACTATCCCATCATCTGTTTCAATTTAAATAATATAGTCAGAAAAACACTGCAAGTTTCATGAGGGCCAATGAAATCCATGAATAATTTAGAAAACTCCCTTAATGATGGATTGCAGAGAATGAGCTGGGGCCGTAAGGGGAAGACACCAACTTTTCAGCAAACAGAGTCTTTTCTGTTACTTACGTACTTATTTTCACTTTGGTGCATGCCAAACACTTTAGCACGCCGTTTGTTTTAGTAGATAGTAGAAGCTAGCTTTGAATCAGCTTAATGGTGATTTGATCAACAAGCAAACAAAAATGTGCGTTTATTAATCTAAGAAACTTCCGGTGTTACCATGGACAGTATGAAGGACACACAACAGTGGTAATAGGTAGCTCTTTCCCACGTCTCTATAAGTTATGTGACTCTCCCATGCTTCACCATGCAGGTGCCATGTCTAGCACACACAGTCACATTTCAAACATATCATAGTCCACTAGACATGAACGCTGCCAACCACACCCTGACAACCACTGGCATGCTTTTGGCTGTTGTACCAAAGGAAACAGGCCTCTACCAGCAGGGGTCCCCATAACAACCAAAAGACTTCAAGTTGTTTGCGGGTTGTAGGAATATCTTGTACATCAATAATAAAGGAGACGACTACATACATTAATGGCTACGGCATAGCAATGCTAAAAGTATGAAGGGGGTTTAAAACAAACATGCCAATGGCTGAGTAGAAAATGTACTGTAGGCCGTGCATGATCAGTAAATGCTGACAAATAGCTTAGGACAGGGATCAAAAAGAGGAGAAGATGAAGAAAGAGAGGCTTTGGGGTAAAGTTGAGAGAGTGTCAAGGGAGAGCGAGAGAGGAGGAGGGGAAGAGAGTCAGAGTTATTGCAGATACTTCAGGGGAGTAAAACCTTGTTTATCCTTCGTCAGAAACGCTTCTGAGAATCACCCAAAACTTCTGAAAGCCCTGAACTTCCATGGTCTTTCAGAACATTACGATATGTAGGAGGTGCTTAAGCTACTTGCAGGTCCACATACCACTTCAGCAGCTGTAGCTCTCTCCCTGCGGCTCTGCTCGACTCGGCTTTTGAAGCTTACCAGAAGTTGTTCTGAGGAGAAGGTACAGGCAGAAATTTGCGGCTCCCTCCAATTCCCGGCCCCCTTCATACCTCATTACAACCAGTCCCTGTGGAGGTGGGTGGCGTGTTCGGACGTTTCTGTTTCTGAGAGTCATGTTTTCGAACTGCATCGCCCCCAAACAGAAGCCCCGTCCGAACTTCAGAACACTTCTGAAACCCTCTCTGAACCGAGTATAAAACGAGCTTCAGGACGTTCGTCTCTGGTAAAACCGTGTTCTGATAAGCTTTTAAAAAATAATGTTGCCAGGCAATATACACACCAGTCCACACAGGTATGTTCAGACTGAAAGGCCACTTAGTTGATTATCTCCCATTGTTTTCACAGCACTCGATGTACAGGTGGATCAATGGCAGCGCAGATCATAGTCCCCGTCCCAATGTCATCATCATTAATCAACCTGGATAAAGTCTTGATCCAACTTGTCCCTCATTGCTTTGTTCCAGCAGCTAGGTCAGCCTTTACTCAATACCTCAACCAGAGCATGGACAAAGCTAGCTGGAGGCAGGCTTGGTTTAGACTGTGACCCAGAACTTTACCCTTTATTTAGCCAGACAGCACTGAGCTCCATGCTGTTTTCCAGTAAGACCCTGCTGAACATCCACAGTTACACACATTCACCCTAGGGAGCTGCCCAGCACAACCACAGTCTGTTCCACTGGAGCAGTTGGGGGTTCAGCACTTTGCTCAAAGGTTCATCACCAGCAGTTGTTTAGGGAGGGGAGAGTGTTATTCACTTTCCCCAGCCATATTTTCCCAGCCGGTCTTGGGACTCAAACCAGCAATGACCACAAGCCCCATCTTCACACTTATATGCCTCTGCCCAACCACAGTGACTATTGCTTCATGGTAAATATGAGCTTACGACTAGAAAATATGGTTCACCTCAGCTTTCAGATGGTAAATACTACTTGGGAACTCAGGGTTTGGTGATGGACTCTTGCAATGTTTGGTTTTCTGTCAAACATGAAGTATAATGTATCATCACTAAGTCCATGTGTGTTAAGTATAAAATAAAAGCTGATCAGGAGCAACCAAAGTCTACAGTAAACTACAATCATGGCATCTGAGCATATACAATACAGTAGAGGTGGAGTGGAGAAACTTTTGTCATGAAATCTATTTTTCACTTGACTCTGCTGGGGAACTTTACTGGTGCCAGTAAAGCAGATTCAGTGAAAAACATGATCATTCATAATCAGAATTACACAAGCATGGAAGTCAATAATTCAATATATACGTAATTAAGTATAAACACTGGTTATTTGACGAGACAAACATTATTAAATGATTACTTGGAAGGATTATTTAGTGGCTGCAGGATTTGACAGTGTGATGCAAAATGGATGATTCAAGCTTCCTGATGCTGAAAAAATATGTGTCTATGCCACAGTATATCTATTCACATTAGGCCTATTAGCGCCATATTGTGCAGTAGGAGATTTGCCCTGCATTTCCATTGAGCAACCTGTGCAGGACCTCTGATGGTGCGACTGGTGATGTCATTGATCCTAAACCCCTGTAGGGGGAAGCAAAGCATCAGTGCAGCTTTCACTGTGCCTGAACCTTTGGGAAAGAGGAGGAACATGACCACTTTTAAACGCTTTTGACAAGTAGTTCATTCAAGACCGCCAATGAGGATTTTGCAAGTCTCTTAATTAAACATTGCTCATGAACGTCAGGTCTGGGATGTTGATTGGTAGCCAATGTTTTGCATCTTGACCTTCATCCTTGTCAATACAATGCTTCATACGGCATTCGACATTGGGATTGGAGTTGATGCATCTTATTGGTTTTCTGTTTGGAATATAGCAGGAACTGGTCTGGTCTATTTGTTGGATTTTACACTGTATCTGTAGCAGTTTCCCTGAGTCAGAAGTTTGGCTGTCTGTCTAATTTTGGTTACAACACTTGAAGGAGGACACAAAAAAAAGGGAGAGCTGCTGACTTGTTTACATGAGTCGAGCTTTAACCAGGCAAGGAAGAGTATGATTGGATGACTGCTGAACATGGTAAGTACAGAGATATTTTTTTTCACCCAAAATCATCCCACGGTCGATCACAAAACTCAGGTTGCTTCCCCCCAGGACTATAGGATGAACATTAGAAGAGATCTCATGTTTGTGTTTCTTTGCTCATTTCCTCAGTGTATTTTACCATGAAGGTCAATAAGGACCCAGAATTAAAAAAAAACCTGGCAGCCTATTCTTTTCCCCATATATACTTATATTTTCCAAATGCAAAATCATATCACACTAATGATGAGCCACAAGAAAAATAACAACCATAATAACGGTTAGACTGGCATGGCGTTTTTTTAGGGTTAGGGTATATTTTTGGATTGAAACTGCCAATAGTATTTTGTTTACTTTAAATTTGACTATTTTCATGCTAAAAAATGCCTCTTGGAAGTGGAAGACGCAATACAATGGCATTGGCTTGCTAGAATATAAATAACAATTTAAAAATGTCATTACAAAGTGCAAATAATATAATTTGGATGGAGAACTTGTGAAACTGTGATGGTAAAGCCGTCTCATTTGTGATTACTACAGCAGAATAAAATGTAGCTAATATCACGATTCATTTTTCTGCCCCACGATACGTATTGTCACATTTTTACATCGCGATATATTGAATTTCGATATATCGTCCCATCCCTACTATTGACTATAGATGGCTGAGTGTGTGTGTGTGTGTGTGTGTGTGTCTTGCTCCCTCACCCTTGGTGTCATTGAGGGGGTCCATGTGTCGGTAGATGTAGCCCTCCAGGTAGGAGTGGAAGCGGGGCGTCGGGGGGAAGAAGGCCAGGCAGATGGCCATCAGCTCCCAGCCTCGCTCCAGGCTGTCGTAGCGGAAGTTCTCCGTGGTCTGACGGCACAGCTGGATGTAGAGCTCGTCGCGCAAACCCTGGTTGCTCCAGCCACGCACCACCACCTGGTAGAGAGAGAGAGTGAGAGAGAGAGAGAGAGTTGAGTTGAGTTTAAAGTGGTATAAGTAACCTATGACCTCCGTCGGCAGAGGTTATCTCCTCCTACACAAGTCTCAGGCTCGGCCCCCCCACCCCTCCTGTCCCCTTGAGCTACGGTGGCCTGTAATTGACACAAAAACAAAGTCACATTTTCACAACAGAAGCAGAAAACAGACAGGAGGCTTGAATGCTTCTTCTAATGCTAGAAAAAGCGTCATTTATACTAATCATGTGGAAAAAGAGAGATCCAAGGCACTTTATTCCATTTGGTTAGTCATTTAACTTTGTAATGACTAGCCAAATACAATAAAGACTTTTTAACAGATTTTTGGAGTGCCTTGGATCTCTCTTTTTCTGTATAATTTACTCTTTTGGCTCATGCAAACCTAATTAGGGACCGAGTCTGAGAGCTGCATCTTACAAACAGTTGCTAATGAAAATGGGCTGTTGTGTGAAACGAGAGATCACCAGCTCATTAGAACATCTAGGACATATCTTTGTAATATAATCAACAATTAAAAGAGGATGGTGTGTGTGTGTTTTTGCCCTTGCCTAGAATATCAGCGCAAAATATCGGCGGCCTCAATCCAAAAATATTGGCCTTCAAGGTCTAACATTGGTCTAACTCTGCACAATAAATGGTACAGAGATAACTTCTTCATCTTGTGGTCCAGACTTGACAGAGCGGCGGTTCAGGTTGTGTACAGACCTCCAGGGCGACGTGAAGGGGGTCGATCTTGGCGCGACGGTCCCCCATGTAGGTCTGGATGAGCTTGAAGATCTCCACCGCCTCCTTCTTCACGTTGCGGTCCGAGGTCACGATCATGGGCTTCTTGATGGGCTCGCTGCTCCAGGCCAGCATGTTGGCGATGGACACCTTCCTTCGAAACAGACCCTGGGAAAAGCGTGGAAGAGAGACAAAAGAAGGGCGAGAGAGCGAGAGAGGGAGTTAGGAGGAAGAAGAGAAGAAGGGGAGAGAGGGCGAAGGACATCAACACGCTTGACATCAACATCAAGGTGAGCAATGTCAACAGAAAGAACAGTGAAAAGGCAAGCCAGAGAAAAATGAACCTATACCGTATATTCCATTGGTAAGAGAGTGTGTGAACTGTATAGGAGTGTGAGAAGGTGTATTAAAGCAGTTCAAATCCCTGGACCGGCTGGAGAAATCTGGGTCAGGGAAGTTAAGTGAGTGTACAGCTCTCCCCTCCTCAACAACTACCACAGATGTGCCCTCGAACAAATCTCTTAAAGGATAAGTTTGGTGATTTTGGACCTATATATAATTTGTCTCTTACATACCTGTAGTACTTGGACCCACAGAGAATATTGGCTCCAGAGTCAGCTGTCGGTTGAAACAGTGAGCTCTGTTGCCTCTTGCTGCTAACAATGAGGCCAAATGGGGTTTGTGGGTGAAAGTGTGTTACTGGCGGAGTGATCTAGTTTTGGATGGTCAGGTCAGACTGTAAACAGTAAAGTTTGGTAGGAGACGATCCACTGAGCGGAAATGGTGCGGTGCTGCTGCTTTCCGGACCGTGGATAGAAATACGTAATTTGGTCGCCATATTGTTTTCACAGACCTTTTTGGAGATATTTTGACAAACCCTGTTTGGACTCATTGTTAGCAGCAAGAGGCAACAGAGCTCGCTGTTTCAATAGACAGCTGACTCTGGAGTCAATATTCTCTGCTGGTCCAAGTACTACAGGTATGTAAGAGACAAACTATATATACAGTATAAAAAAATCACCAAACTTGTCCTTTAACCCTGAACTGCTCCAGTGGTGCTGATCAGTAGCCAACAGTAGATGGTTATAGGATCTGAATGTATATAAATATGTAAGTGTAGCAAGCGTTCAACCAATCAGGTTTTTTGGGGCTGATTCTGATCACTGATCCAAGTGCCGATTAACTAACTAACTAACCCTATTATGCATTTCCTACAAACAATGGCATGTCATGTAAAGGTGCACAGCAAACATAAACAGTAATGTTTCAACCTAGCACTGTGTTTAACCGATTGTTCTTGTGGCTGTCGTAACCATATGGAATAATATAAATCAAAAAATAAATCATACTTTTTATTGATTTTTTACGTGTTGGTGTGTGCTTGATGAGAAAGGCTTTCATTCTGCCCAATACATTTGACTGTTTCTAATCATACAGGCTATGAAATTCATAGCACAATGTCAGAAATGAATATATGTGAGCTGCAGTGTTTCAGTGTTTATTAACCGTTGAAAATAGTGAATGGATCCAATAATCAAACTGTTCAGAAAGGGGTGAAAGAAATGAAATGAGTCAAGTTTCTCTCTGAAAACAGAATGGATGGGTCCGTTCTCTATTAAAATAATAACAAGACTAGGTCAAAACCTAGTATATGGCTGGACCGTGTCCGTCTCCTCTCTCCGCCGCTGTACTCTCCACCACGCCCACGGCCGCATTGATCCTCCCGATCCAAGCCCCGGTGAGTGAATGTCTGTCACTCACTCAGTGAGTGACAGACATTCGCGTTTATAGGGCTGGCCCCGCTGTTGCGGTCCAGCCAAAAATACTGTATGCCTATAATGTGATCAGGCAGTTGAAACAGTGATTGGCTGATTTTAAAATATAATAATTAAAATATAAAAAGTGTAGAAATAGTTTGAGCCACTAGGAAGTGAAAGAAACAAATTGAGATGACTTTGCGAGAGCGTATTATTTTGTTAAAGGTGTGACATCAGTAAACGGTTAATTTAAAAAGGCCAGCAAAAATCAGCAGGGAAGCTGGAATCACAATGAAACTCCAGGTGAACAAAGACAGGCACACAGTGATGCGTGTGATGGGAATGTGTATGCAAATGTATTCAAAGCTATGCACATGTTCAGACACACACATACGGTCTGTGTGTGTGTGTGTGTGTGTGTGTGTGTATGCCTTCTCGAGTACCTGCGTGTGTTTGTTGAAGTGCTTGGACGCCCAGTTCTCGATGTCGGTCTCCGAGGAGGGTTTTCTCAGGGTGAATTCTGGGAAGACCCCGCAGCTGGCACTCGGCATCATATTCCTGGCGTTCCGACTGGCCTCGAACTGGGCGCAGGCTCCCAGGTCCTCCGACTGACCGGGGGAAGAAAGACAAAGAGGGAGAAAGACAGATTGAGAGAGGAGATGGGAACACATATCTCTGGTGTTGCTGCATAGAATTGAATAATAGATACTTATGAGGAATCTGATCATTAAAATCAGTTCAGGTTAAGGGCTTCCCATAGGCAACAAGTTTAGTATTGATCAATTCTACAATAAATATGTAATCAATCAAACTGCATCATATCCATCATATCAGAGGTGGACCAGATCCTGTTTTTAATAAAAGTCCAATATCGGCCCCATGTATCGGTCTAACCCTGGTATCCAGTTGTGTGTAGCCTCCCTGGTCTGTGCCATTCTAGATGTGTGTGTGTGTGTGTGTGTGTGTGTGTGTGTGTGTGGTCAGCCTGTCTAGGTGCAGCGATAGTGTCTCTAGCTGGAAGAGGCAGCAGTGTGACTATTATATAAGCCAATCTGAGGCTAGCTTAGCAGCATTACATGAAACATTGATGGCTTCCCAGCAGGGTGGGGCTGTAAGCCATAGGAGACCAGACCTGACTGGGCCACTCATTGTTTATGTGTGCGTGTGTGTGTGTGTGTGTGTGTGTGTGTCTTACCATCATAAAAAGATTTCGCTGTATCACGATGTAGATCACTATATTGCAGGAGTCCATGTAAACTCATAGATGAAGAACCATTCTCATCACAACTCATTTGCATGAAGAGGATTACGGGAGATTTAACTGCAGCAGTGTGAGGATTAAGTTGAATTTTTACAATAAGACAACTTTTACTTTCTTTTATGAATTATCTCCCACACTGACATATCATTAACATAGAATTGCTTGAATTTCTTTCTCTTCTTCATCATGCTTAATGACAAAATTATTCCTTCTCCATTTATTTCCTCTTTTTGTCTATTATTCATTTCATTATTATTTCATTAGTAGATTTAACCAATTTATCCTCAACACCTCACCAGGATATGCAGAAACCTCTGATTACTCCAGGTTGTGCAATGTTCAAGTTCCTTTCAAGATGCTTGGAAATCATTTAAACATCTGCAAATCATTTTATTAACTGGCTTTCTACCACAGTACAGTTGTCTCCAAGAGGTAAATTCAAGTTAGTCATGGTGAGAGGCTTCACTCCTCTATACCTGTGTGTTGGCAAACGTCGTCACAGTGTGGAAAAAATCAGATTCTAGAAATCACATCTGTTCGTTATTGAGCAGTATCTAATTCAAGTTCTTTAACTGTAAATCTTCTCTTTTTTTCTCATTTTTCACACAACTCCCATAATCCTGTAATCGTATGCAGATGACTTTTGATAAGGTGAAACAACAACTTACGTCTGGGTTCCTCATCTGTTCGTTTACATGGACTGCTGCCATACAGTGATATGTGGGATAACTTTTTAATTCCCTGCATGCTGCTGTACCTGTGAGGGGTGAAGGTAAGGCTCTGGGGAGGCCAGGTTGGTCTGAACCGAGAGGCTTTTCTCCAGCAGGGCTTGAGGGAAGCCCAGCCGATCAAAGGTGCTGCGTTTCCAGTGGTGTCCGTCGCTCTGCGCCAGCGCCTCGTCCTCGCTGAAGGCCCTCACCACGGGCCCCGGCAGAGGCAGCGGCAGCGCCCCGTCGCTCTCGTAGCCGTCCTTGGAGCCGCCGCCCTGCGCCGCCCCCCCTCCCTGCCCCGAGTCCCAGCTGCTCCTCTGCTTCATCACCTGCTGGGCCTCCCACGCCAGCCGGGCCTGGGCCAGCACCGCCTCCGACATGGTGCCTGCCGCCGCCTCGCCCTCGGGCCCCCCGCAGCGCCCCAGCTCCTGGGGGAGGGACGGCTTGCGGCTCTTGCGTTTGCGGTTTCCCCCGGGGGAGAAGGCCCCGGGACCCCCCGTGGAGGAGGAAGAGAGGGAGTGGTTCTGGCTGGACGTCCAGGATATGGAGTCCTCGTAGAGCAACCTCTGGCCCGCCTCCCCGCCCTCGCCACTGTAGTCCAGCAGTAGGCGCGGGTCCCTGATCAGAGACTGGCTGTGCTGCAGGGTGTACGACCCCCCGTAGGAGCCTCCGTAGCCCCCCGTGGTGCCGTAACGCAGCAGGCGGTCGGCCGTCTTGAAGCGTGGGCTGGAGGAGGACTGCTCCACGTACACCAGCTGCTTGACGTACTCCTTCCCCACAGGGCTGTACTCCAGGCTCTGGGTCTTCTCCGGACACTTCTGCCTGGTCAGGACCAGCTGGCCGTAGGGCGACTGGCCCTGCTTGGGGGAGTGATAGAGGGGGGCCGAAGACTTGCGGGCGGGCGACTTGCCGGTGCCGTAGAAAGCGGAGTCGGAGAGGTGGTGCATGTCGGTGGGGGGCTCCTCGTAGATGGGCGGGGGCTGGTACTCCGACGGCGGCTCCTCGTACAGCGGGGGTTCGTAGGCGTAGCGCGGCGAGGGGGGCTGGGAGTCGGCCGAGGACCGGCGGTGGGTGCCGGTGCCGCCCAGCTCGGCCCGCTTCAGGAAGGGAGACTGCCGGCGGTCGGCGTAGAGGACGGGGGAGCCGTCCGGTTCGGTGGGGGGGTTGCCCCCGGAGGACCGGCGGGTTCGGGAGGCGGTGCCCCCGGCGGAGGGAGGGCCAGGGGTGGGGGGGTCGCAGGGGGAGTAACCGTTACCCTGGTGGGCCAGGAAGCTGGGCTCCCTGTCTGTCACCTTGATCAGCATTCGCTCCTTTGTGCCGGTGTTCCACCTGAAAGGAGAAGTCCTGGGAGGAGAGGAGAGGAGAGGAGAGGAGAAGAGAGGAGAGGAGAGCAGAGGATGTGGAGAGGAGAGGAGAGGCGAAGAGAAGAGAAGAGAAAAGAAGAGAGAAGATGAGAGGAGAGGAGACGAGAGGAGAAGACAGAGGGTGGGAGGGAGGAGAGAGGATTTAATTATACTTTATTCAGGTCTGGGGTCAGATAGATAAAGAGCTGTCTGTCAGATTCACAGTGCAGAGCTTGCCAATACTTTGAAGCAATGTAGGCAAGAAATATACAGTGTGCTAACAATTATGACCAACAGTATTTTAACTTACAGTCCAATATGTTCTTCACATTGCCTACATGTTCCAGTTACCACTTCATATCCGATATGTGCCAACAGTATTAATCATCTGTATGGCCTCAAATTGATGCCAGTGTACCATGCTGTCCAACCCTGGTTATATTCAATGAATAGCAGGAATACTGACATTTTTGGGGGAGCATAAAAACAGTGAGAGCACATTCCACAATGTTACTGAGATAAGAAACACACTAATACTAATACTCACATGTAGAGAGTCACCAGAAACAGCCCAACATATGGTTTAAGTAAGACAGTATAGGAAACCTTCTAGCACTTTCCCATAACTTAGCCTGGGTAAGTCCAAATTAGATCTGGTAGTTTTTATTATTATAATGGTCAGGAAATAGACAGGCAAAAATTCCCAGAAATGCATTTGGAAGTCAAAAACAAAGGAAAAAAAATAAATAAAATGTATTCGATATGAGCAGGTTTGGAAGTTAGGTAACACTTTACTTCAAGTGGGGCTCATAAATCATAAGTGCATTATAAGTACATTGTGAGTGCAACATAATCTGAGCATGATATAATAAACAATCTACAAAAAAATGGGGTTGAATACTTCATGTGGCATCTGTACAGTTAATGGCATGATATTGAATTGAATGTTATTTTCCTGATGTTTGCCTGATGATTATATTTTAAGAAATCCATGCATCTAACGGTAATAAAATCTGCTTTTAATTCATCACAATTAGGCTTGGGCCGATATTCAATATTATCGAATATTGCGATCATTTGTGAATATCGTGATATTTCCCACAATATCGAATATTCAAGTCAAGCTTTTAATTTATAAACCTATAATCTACTAGTGGTGAATTTTTATTTGATGTATGTAATTTGGAAGAAATAAAATAAAATACCCCCCCAGAAAAAACCTGGGGAAAAAATAACACGATAGTATTGTATATCGTGATATTTTGGCAGGACAGTATCGCGATATAAAATTTTGGATATCGCCCAAGCCTAATCACAATGCATTTCAAGTAAAGAGTTCTGGGATGTTTTTGGTGGTGAATGATGAAGATGCAGTAGACTTTGCCATAGCTGATATCTAACTGGCACCAGCCTCCAGTAACGAGACACCTTTAATCCATCAGTCTGGCTCCGGCTCCATTCACAGTCATTCATTCGTTCCTTTTCAGCCGCTCCGCCTTAAATCTTTTCCCAAATTCTGCCCTGTTTGTCAGACAACAGCCGGAAGAGGGAGGCCATTGTGGGATGAGAAACAAGAGGTGAATTAGGCGAGGGGGAGGGAAGTGTGAAATCGATTCCGGCGCTGGCCACCCTCCGTTTCCAAATACTTCCACACGCTGATCCCCGAGGCCCATACTGAACAGTGGGAATGTTCTGTGTGAATGTTAATGTGTGTGTACTTGTGCGTAGAGGCTAGGATTAAGCGTTACAGGGGCTGCGCTGGCACCGACCACGACATGCTCCGGAGCCATGGAGCTGTAACCCACTTTCTCCCCCTCTCCTCCTCCATCACCTCGTCTATCTGCCCCTCTTCTCGCTCTCTCTGTCTTTCTCTCTCTCTGTCTTTTGGTCTTTGCCAGTAATCCACTACAAAGTAAAACATTGTTCTTCTTCTCCTTATCCATAAATTATTCAAGACCATTTGACCTTCAAATCAATTTACACATTCCCTTGCCTCTCCCATCTGTCTCGATCTATCTCCGTCACCGCAGCGCCGACCCGCAGATCCATCCCCCCTTCGTCTTCTTTTCTCCAGCAGGAAACTCATTTCTCCTGCTCAGTCAGGTTACAGTCATTGAGTTCTTTCATTGGGATACTAATTCCGACCAATCACAGTGCGTATCAAGCATCAGGGAGTGGACAAATGTGATCGGGCCAGTACAGTAATTTGTCGGAGGATCTGGCCAGCCAAAGACTCATCATTATCTTCAGATCACATCTAAAAACAGATGTGAAGACATAAAAATTGCTGTTCATTTGGCTAATGACAGAGCTGTTATTCTCTTTATGACTTAATAGTTTGTAAAGATGGAAAGATTCATAAAAATGACCTCAATATTGAGGTCAGTTTTTGGCAAAACGGGGACAAATCTGTCAGTGCTGGGTGTTTGTATTTTTGAGAAATTCCTGTTTCCCATTACTGCAAAATAATTTCTAATGGATAATTAACTGCAGGAACTTTATCAAAGGAGTCATTTTTAAATCATAATCATAATCTATCATAAAACGTATGGCCTTTAAACATGGTTAAAATGTAATATCATCTTCACCTGCAAGTAATTACAATCAATGTTTAAGTCAATGTACTCCTCATTCCCTATGGACAAGTTGAGGCTTTTCTTACTGAGCTGAACACAAGAGGGCTAGATCATGACTTTCACTACTAGCCTGGTTCCAGACTCCCTCCCACTTTCTAGTGATTGGTTTGGAGAAAATCAGTTTCTGAATTAGCTATCTCAGCAAACATGAAACATCTTGGATGGCCTTCATCTGATCATGCGCATTTTAGATTCAGCAGTCAAACCGATAAAATAACAGCAAACGGCATCATCAGAATTCCAGGAGGTAAAGTGGCTTAGAGCCAGCAGCCACCTTGTAGCCAAACCATGTAATCAAATGAGTTTTTGTACATACATTTCTCTCCATAACAGATGCAAATTTCTCAATGATTGTATTGTTGAAGTCGGGAATACATTTGCATTGGCTTCACTACATCCAGTCGGCCAGGCCTGATCACACGCGCTCCTTGAAAAACGTGCCTGTGTATTATGTTCCTCTGTCTGTTATATCCATGTCCAGTCCATCAGGTCCCAGCTCTTTCACTCTGAGCTTATCTGCGCCTGCTGACCTGACCTCTCAAACTGTGTTTGAGTGATTCCACTGAATTCCCTTTGTCCGTTCGCTGCGAGGAGGCACTGCTGCTTGTACTTTCCATTTGCACAGGTCAGCTCGAAAATTGCCGACTGACCTTCCCTTATACTTTCTTTGCTTCTTATTCTACAAATATCAGAGGTGAGGTTGTGCCCAGCGCTTCTTTGGGTGCACTTTGTTGGGTGCACCTTTGGGTTTGAGTCTGGCCATCTTTTTTTTTGCCCATCTTTTGATCCATTTCATGCAGAACAAAAACAATTAGGAACATAGAAACAAAAAACATCCTACCCCCTGTGGTCATGACTTACACAGCACTTCACATCTCATTGCAGCAACAATATTTCACATTCCACAGTAAGACAGGGTAGCACCATCTTAAACTCAACGAGTCACTTGTGTCTGCATCTTTGCCTTCATATAGGAATTGTATCAGGTCATCTGGTAAGTAGTTCATCAAAGGTTTCCATACTCTTATAACAATGCCCTCAGATCTGGTACTCAGTCTTTCCATAGGCAAAACTCTAAATATCTCACAGCACCACAACAGTATTTTTTGAAGGGATTGGTTCCTACATGGAAGACTGAGCAGGAACAGACCTGCATTCTTTGTAGTGATGCTGTTTAACTCTTTGGAGATCAATGACCAAAATTTGCAAATGGTAGGACGCTGCCAGAGGCAATGAATATACGTACCAGTTTCCTATTTGCATTTTAAGCACAGTGGAGATCTTTTTGGATCTAATTTATGGAGAATACATAGGGGTTCTGTGCTGTCTAAGCAAAATTTTGTACTGAATCTCCTTTAAGTGTGTTGCTGCAGAATGTGCTGCTACATGAGAGGGTGGCTTCAATCCAGTCGGCCTCCAGGTCCCTCTCTCAGACTGATATAACATGATCAGTGTTATGTTTGTTCCAGGTATCCAGTGACTGATAAAAATACAAAAAATCATCTAAAAAATACATATAGCATGACTGCTGTAGCAGCGACAGTTTTGGAGAAAAAATACATCAAGAAACTTTCAAATTAAACTTTGTTTTATCATGGAAGTGATGCATTCTACAGTATGTCAACACAATTTCAATGAATATTTAGGTGGGTTAGCACTACTGGCCAGTCGCCACTGTGTGTGTGTGTGTGTGTGTGTGTGTGTGTGTGTGTGTGTGTGTGTGAGAGAGAGAGAGAGTTGGTGGACACTGCAGATATGACAAGATCCAATATGCATGGGTGAGAGCAGATCTCCCCGCCATCTGTACTGACAGTCTGCAACTGGAAGTGTCACCTGGCCTCTCACCTGACACACACACACACACACACACACACACACACACAGGGATATGAGAGCAACAGCAGGGCAGGTCTGCAGGATTAAAAACTCGACGACAGAAGTAGCTTCAAGGCCATTTTCAGGGGACGGCCATGAGAAACTCCCTTTCACAGCAGACAACGCGGGTGGCAAGTCAAGGTTTGGCACAGCGGGGGAGAAGCAGCAGTGCCAATTTGCCTTTTTTGTGCATTTGGTAAAACAAACACATCACACTGTTTTTCCTCCTTGTTGAGTGAAAATCATCCTGGTTAACTTGTACTTCCCAAACAGAGCATGGCATACCAAACAGCTCAGTTTCTGGCTGGGCCAGCAGGGGGCAGTAGCCACAGCTACCTAACAAGTTGATCTGTCTAATGTTTGAAGGATAAGTTCTGCGATTTTGGACCTATATATCATTTGTCTCTTAAGTACCTGTGGTGCTCGGACCCCCTTGAAACATCAAGCTCCTTTGCCTCTTGCTGCTAACACTGAGTCCAAACGAGGTTTGTCAAAATATCTCCAAAAAAGTCAGTCTGTGAAAACGATGTGGAGACTGTTGGTCGGTTGGTGGAAATGCTTTCCACTCAGTGGATCGTCTTCTACCAAACTCTACTGTTTATATTCTGACCTGACCGTCCAAAACTAGATCACTCCGCCAGTAACACACTTTCACCCTAAAGCAGTCTGTGTTGCGGCAGAGGAAAATTGTTCCATTATTTCCTGATCAGTGAAAGTGTGTGTAATGGAGGAACTGTGTCCTGTTTACTCTCAACTCCTCTGTGGAACCTACAAATGGCTTTTTTGGAGATATTTTGGCAATCCTGTTGCTACCTCAATATATTGAGGTAGCAACAGGAGGGGAACTTAGAAAAAGGATCCTAGTGATGTTTTTTTCCACCTGTTCGTTAAGTCAATATATTCAGATAAACATGGGAGGGAAAAAAATGTATTTGGTTATTGTTATAATCACACAGCTAATTATTGCATTTAATGGGGACTATTTTAACTTTTTCCATTACTGCACACAGTAATGGAAAATCAGAGGGGGTGTAGCAGAACAAAAACCACTCACAGATTGGCCATATCAGCCGAAGGTGGTGCTGGAGGTGCAATACTGTCACAAACAACACTTCCATGTTGGTTTTTTTGTTTGACACCGCTTGGCCAATAAGCATTGGCTAGCTATAATCCTAGGGAGGATGTGTCCGAAAAAAAAGATGTCAGCGAGTGGCCATGCAAGCTATGGTATTAGGAGATGTTGGAACTGAATTAATTTGCAAAACCACAAAAACATCTAATAGCTGCATATTCACATGAATAGGTTTAAGGTGGACTGTGCCATTTTGTCCATCTTAATGCCGTTCCAGACACATTTTTCACATCTGGAAAAAATCTTTCGTATTGAAAGATGGTTAGCCGTCTTTGTTCATTCAGTGTGACAAGGTCAAGGACAGCCAACCCACAGAACAACCTCAATTCATACAGTCTGACAGGCTGATAATCAAGATTTTACTTCTCTCCAATCGCACATCTGACATACAGTGAACGCAAAAGACAATCGCATAGTCGGCAAGCATTAGCCCATTCACATCTAATCATTTTTTACGCATTTACTAATTTACATTCAATCCGTGTAAATAATATATACGGAGCCTTGTTTGACACACTCCCTGTAGACAAACAAGGGCCAAACAAGGTGCCAGCTACTGTTAATGAGGTGAAACCAGGCTATCAAAGTTAAATCACTTGTTCTCTTGTTCTATGATGTAAATGTAGTGCCCTCACTTGGGCCAGACTGTGCAATCTTGAAAATCCCAGAACGCAGTGGTGAGATGCATCATGTGATGTCTTGTATGACGGAGGCACGAACAAACAAGCGGACTAACAAACGAATGAACGAACGAATGAATGCATGGAGACCGATCCTGAACTCTCTCCATCCTCTTTCTCTCCTCCTGCCCTCCTTCCCCCTGTTCGTCCCTCTCTCTTTAATAAGATCCTTGGTGTGTGGTGCACGGCAGAGCCATCTAGAGGTCAATGGCTTCCATCTGTCTGAGATGAAGCTGTGCGCCCTATGACAAACTGCCTCTCTCGCTCTCCTTCACTGGCTGAAGACGCACAGGCTCTGGAGAGTGCTGACACCACATAGGCCTACTAGGTTATTTCCAGAAAACGGGCCGCTAACTGGCATAACTAAACGCTGGTTGAGGCAGAAGTCATATGATGAAAGAGAATATCCTGCCACTTCATTTATCTTTCTATAGTCAGACTCAGCAGATGTTTTTTGGGTACAGGGTATGTGCAGGTTTCAAATTTAAGACTTTTTAAGCCAAATTTAAGACTTATAAAGCTATAAATGTGCAGTATAAGGAAAAAGATGGGATGAATATCGTCTTTGTTGGGTGAAACCTTAAAACTTCAATATTGGTGATTTTCATGTTTTAATTTAAATTGAGGGATTACATGGTTCTTTATGGACTGACAAAGTTCTACCAGCCTTGGTGCTTATGAAACCCTTTCAAAACTCTGTTGAATAAACTAAAAAAATCATGGTGGTCAAACTAAAAACAAGACTGTTCATTGACATGTTGGAGATACGAGGTTTTCACCTGACAACAGTAATATTGTGCTACTAATCCTGTTTAATCTAAGAGTGGGCAGAGAAATCTGCCATTGCGTGGTGGAAAAATAAGACGTCTAACAATGGTATTCAAGACATTTTAATTAATTTAATTCAAATCATCCTGTACTTGTGTGTGTGTGCAGTAAACACTAACACCACCAGTGTAGTATTGATCAATTCTACAATAAATATGTAATGAATCAAACTGCATCATATCCATCATATCAGAGGTGAACCCCACTGACTGGACCAGATGTGATTTTTAATACAAGGACAATATTGGCCTGATATATCGGTTTAACCTTACATGTTCTATGTACTGTACAGCCAATAGTTTGATGTTCCACTGGGTGCAGTCAATGTGAATAACAAGCTAAAACAGCCTGTGTGCTCATAGAGTATGTACAGTGTGTGTATCTGTGCTTGTGTGTGTGTGTGTGCGTGCGTGTGTGTGTAGCGTCCTCTCGCTGGAGCAGAGAAGACATTTACAGGACACTGTGACCCCAGCCAGGCGTATCCACCAATCACTGCAGACTGCAGCAGATTACAGCAAACCAGCAAAAGACAGACTGGTTAGAGAAAGAGAGAGGGGGAGGATGATGGAGGGATGGAGAGTGAGAGAGAGAGAGAGAGAGAGAGAGAGAGAGAGAGAGAGAGAGAGAGAGAGAGGAGAGAGAGAGAGAGAGAGACACACAGGGAGAGAGAGAGATTAAACTGAGCGTAAAAAGAGAGGTGAGCAGCTCTGAAGGTGAGAGGGGAAGAAAATGAACGGAGGATAAATGTACCAATTAATTGAGACACATAAATAAGAGAGAGAGAGAGAAAGACAAAGACAGAGTGATACGGACAAAAAGAGAGAGGAAGGGGTGAGACAGGGAGAATGAGATAGAGAGATAGAGAAGGGTGGAAAGAAAGAGACAGAAAGATGGGACGACGCACAAGGCTACTGGTCTGATCCTGATCTGATAGTAATATAGGAAAACTGCACTAAAATCCAGGTGACATATATGACTTGTTCAGATTTGTGAGAAAGCACTAAAATTGGTCTACAAGTACAATTTGATGCCTTGAACATTTTCAGAATTGGAGCCATCGCAAAAATGCTATCGATCGGCTGTGGCGGACGTTTTTCTTTCTGCCATTAGTACCAGCATGGCTTTTCCTCCATATCTGCTGTACTGATCATGATAGGATTTATAAATATGTCTACACCTATGTTTTGATGGCAAAGGGATATAATACTGCTAATATGAAAATGCGAAAATATCAAACAAATCACGTATTGGTGCGAAAAACACCAGAGAGAACCAAGAACACTGCCATTTTACTATTCATGACAATGGGGCAGACAATGTTAAAATGTTCTCAGTTCTCTTAAAATTGCAATTTCATTGGATTTCTTTTACACCATAGCACTGAATTTGCAACATGGAAGGTCAGAGACACGGCTGGCCAAAAATAGATCCTGCTCTCATCGCCGATCAGGTGAAATGAAACCAAGTCTTGCCCTGCTGTGCGATAAAAATGATAGAAAAAGAGAGAAAGACTGTCATTGTCAAGAGGAATTTGCTCCTCAAGGGTGACGGTACCCCCAGTGTCAGTCCCTCTCCGCCTATCCCACTAGTTGAGATGGGTATGGATCAAATCTGATTATGTAGAGTCTAACTAACTTAAGATACTACGAAACATCCACTGACGTTCACCAAATTTTGATTTTTAAACCCGAAAAAAAAAGAGAATTTAGCAACTAAAACATTGGCAGTTCAACACATGCACTTATATGTGGAGGTAATGCCTGGTATTCTAATCTTCTATCTCAATAGATGCTGGTTACCTCAGCTTCAATGACATCATCATCTTCAAGATGAGTGACAAGTGTTGGGGGAGGGAACTTGACCAACTGAGGGGGAGGAGGGCGGGACTAACAATACACTTCCCGCTTTAAGGCAAAAAGTTGCATATTGTAGCTTTAAATAAAGGCTAAATAAACTAATAATGAGATGGAGAGAGAGAAGGATGAGACGCAGACCAAACCATCCAGGATGTCAAGTCCCTCTCCCTTTCCGGGCTCTGAAGGCCTGGAGCTCAACTAGAATCTAGTTCAGTGATGAGAACAGACCTCAGGACATTTCCAATCTCTACTAGTTTCAACTATATTTTCCAGGTTTATTGGTCTCATCCAGCACAATGGAACCACTTAGATTACTGGAAAAGTGTAAAACCCTGCCCATCTGGCGCACTGCACCACAGAACAGTCCAAAAGCACATAGCAAATGAGTGGATTCCATGTAATAGCAGCTTGTGTTTCATCTGTATTAGGGTTAGAGGGCTATTTCCAAGAGTGTCAACTCACTAAAGCCTAAGCTACAGCAAATTACCTGCGTCTAATATTTGCCACCAAAACTTCCAAACCTACTTAATATAAATACATTTCTGGGGACAAAGTAGAGTGATGATAAATTATTAGATATGTAGGACTCCAAAGTACCAGCTTAGAGGAAACATTGGTTCTGAATGCGCTCCAGAGATGAATTCTTTATGAATATGTCTTCCAAAATTTCATGTAACGGACCCCCAAACAGACAGATAGTCATAGGGTCATGGACTAACATCTGATGAGATCATCTCCCCAGACGAGCCAACAAGTTAACTTCGGACGCTGTTCTTACCTGTCCGGCTCCTCCCGGTTGCCCTGCTTTTCCGTCAGCTCCTGGTCTAGGGAGGAGGAGGTGCTTCCTTCTCGGCTGACCCCGCTGTTGCGTCCCGGGCTGTTGTCGGCCGACGCCCTCCCGCCTCCCCCGCTGCCGCCGCCTCCTCCTGCGGGGCGGGGAGCGGCGGTGTCTGTGTGCTGCTTCAGCGTCTGCAGCTTGGCCAGGGGGATGATATCGCAGGCCTGGGGCCGGTGCCACACGGTGCGCTGGGTGGAGGCGTTGTAGTAGTAGAACCGCGAGGTGTTGGGGTCGAACAGCTCCCACCACTGGTTGTCGCCGGTCCGCTTGATGCGGACGCCCTGCGGCGGGTCCCAGACGCACTCGCCCGTCAGCAGGTTGGCGTACATGCGCTCCCGCGTGCGCGGCTCGATGATCTCCACCCACTCCAGCCTGCAGGGGGAAACAGAGAGTTAGAGTTTGCTTGTTTTCTTGGTTTCTACAAGGCTTTCAAGTGATGTAACATGGCTTCTGGAACTTATGACTTGGCTATCTCAACATTATAAAATAGATATGGTTCATTTCGGCGCCGTTTTTGACTGGGAGCCAATCAGTTAATCACTGATACATCTGATCGATTTTGTGTTTAGGTACTGTCAGCCACCCTAGGCTGCGCAGTTCCGTATTTTGTAACTGGGATTGCAATGGAGAACAAAATAACACTTTTTCAACAAATCATTTCTGTGTGAAGTTTGCATATTCCTCCTGTGTTTGCATGGGTTGAATTGGTGAATTGGTGACTCTGAATTGCCTATAGGTGTGAGTGTTTCTATGGGATAGGAGGCTTCATTGGTTCCCATGGTGCTCTGAGGCAGCAGTGCTAGGTCACACACACACACACACACACTCACACACACACACACACACACACATTCATAATCTCGTGCCCTGGCCCAGTCACAGCCAGGCAGACAGGCAGACACACCTGGGAATGACTGGGCCTTTAGAGAGTACAGGGAAAGTGTGTCCGTGTGTGTGTGTGTGTGTGTGTGAGAGAGATTTTGGGGATGACAGATGAGGAGGAAGAGGCCGTCATGAAATATTCTGTCGCAGGTACTGGATTGAAACATACACTGCCAACCAGCCTTCATGTGTGTATCTATTGATTTGTGTATGTATGCGTGTATCTGTGCACGGTCCCTACTGATGGAGGACAACATACAAGACAGCAAAAGCACACACACACACACACACAAAGCAGGGTATTGGTCCATCAAAACTGTCACTGGCCATGTTTACATGAACATCAAAAATACGGTTATAATGTAATTAAGGTAATACTACAAGTAAGGCAGAGCCCATGTAAACACCATACTCTGATTATGTTAATGCAATTATGCTTTTAGTCAAAGTAAGCATAATCACATCATACTCCTTTTAATCACATTAATAGACACCACTTAGGACATGTATACAACTGTGCATTTTTAGATGAGTGTCAGAGCAACTGAACATGTTTGTGTCCATTGAAAAGCACTGAAGACTACAGGCAACAGAGCCACAAAGTAAACCTTGGCTCTAACCTATAAACATTCCCTCATGTGGACCTCCTTAATGAAATTGAATTTATTTTTTCAGCAATAAAACCTCCGATTCCCACAATTCTCCCTGGATAATTGTATTAAGTGCTTCAGTCATATAAACGGTATTATGGGAGGTTGTTAAATTATGGAATCAAAACTTGTCTCCATCTTTGTTGCTCAGCTCATTGCTGTGGTGTTTCTGCACTGCTCTTCCCAGAGATCACCTGTCAATCAAACAGTATGTCCAGTACTGTGACGCCTTTCTCCTTGGATTTTCTCTTGATGCAGAGGCAATTCTTTCTCCATGGCTGTTAGCAATTTAACATAAATAATTTGACTTCTGCTTGAAATACCCTGGTTTCAGCCAAGTATACTTGAGTCCAACGATCCTCCAATACTAACAGGCCAACAAAAACACAAAATCCATATTTTGTTCGGGCACACAAGTGATCTACAGTAAAAGTATGCTGCATGTCTATTAGTGGGATACAAGATTACAAAATTGCTATGGGATTACACAGAGCTACTACATATTACGCATAATAAATAGGAAACCCACTCACATAGCTCTGCACAAACCTGTCTGCTCCAGCTTCTGTCTGCGCGCACGCACACACACACACACACACACTAGTCTCTCTAGTGTCCTGGGAGGAGGGAGGGAGGCTTTCAGATGACTCACACACACCTACACAGCAAACACACACACAGTTAAATTAAAAAAATTGTGTGTTGAATATGTGCAATATCTAAACCATATGAGGCTGCGGTGTTTTATTTTCTCGTTGATACGTTATCAATTCAACAAACGGAGACAGGCATGAATTTGCTGGAGAGTTCTGCTCTGAAGTGTGCATGTCTACTGGATTTACACTGCTGTGCATGTAAGGCCCTCTGACCGGTTGTTGATCGATAAGAAGGCAATCGATAGCTGTCCAACTGGCAGAGAGTGGGCGGATAGCTGGGTAGGGAGGAGAGAGGAGGAGAGAATCAGTTCAACTGAGGGGGCAGTGACAACACAGGAGGAGGAGTTGATGCCGAGAACGACTTCAACATCAGTCATCTGGCAGGATTTTGGGGAATTCAGGAGAACAGGCGTAGGACGAACTCAGGTACTAAGGAAAAGGTATCCCATGCAACACAGCCAAACACTACAGCAGCTGATTTCACCGATTAGCAAACCTTCAACCAGAGAGAACTAATTAGTGAAATCTGTAGTGTTTGGTCGGAATGAAAACTCTTGGGTCACAATGGCACATGATTGAGAACCACTGTCACAGATTTGTATGAAGAATGCAGCCCCAACAAACCAGTCAGCATAACGAGAAAAGTCAGAAACAGTCAAATGAAAATGAAAAGTCAACGCCATCCTACAGAGGCACAAAGAAATATCCAAACCTAAGATATGGTGGCCATATCCATTGAAAGGAGAGAGGGACTACCAATAACCACTATGCACCTATTTCTCACAAATTACTGTTCCTGATTGTGCGTCCCCATTGCGAGCAACATGATCCACAAGATTTCTGTGCTTCCTTGTTTCCCTACTGCTGTGATTTACTTCCATGAACAATAGTTCAGCCTTGCCAGTGCAAAATGACTACAGGAATAACATCTCAAAAACGATGCTTGGAGAATGGTTGCATCCATCGTTGAGGTCCATGGTAAAGCTCTGAAGTAATTTTTTCTGTTTTTCTGAAGACTGATATAGGCTACAGTTGGTTTGACTTGAAATGCACTTATTGTAAGTCGCTTTGGACAAAAGTGTCTGCTAAATGACGTAATGTAATGTATTGAGTTCATTGGTGCCCTTTCTGGAGAGAATTATGTCAATGTATAGCACCGGAAGCCAGTCATTCCTCTCCTTCACCCTGGAATACTGGCTGTAGGGGACAATGACCTGAAAATGTGGAGCAAAGAAAAACAAAACAAACACCCCTGGACTACCTCAATGACATATCAGGGCCAGGTTACCCAAGACCCGCTGGACATGGCCTCATTCCTGGACTCATTCCTGGACTCCAGATTCTAGATGACATAAGTGGCTACGCTTACAGACACAGAGTAACCCGGCTGTTGTCCATACTCTGGTTAAGGTCTTATTCAGGTTAAACTGTTTCCATGAACCTTTGATACCCTGCGATTGAGTCTCCCTGCTGCCATGAATAAACCAGTTAGCAGAATATTCCCCCTCCCTCTTTAACTGAGCAGTAGTAGCTTACTTCTAATACAGGGGAAAGAAATGATTGTCCCATTAGCAAGTACTGCTCGGCGTCATGTATTTCTGTTGACATCAAAATGTACCCATAATGCCGCGAGAGTCTGACGGTGAAAGCCAGAAGTGAAAGCACTAAGATGTTTCCATTCCACAGTAACCTGATTAATATGGGAGAAAGCCAGACATCTTAACCAGGTTTCTCATAATGAGTATGAGCTTACCTGGTTACTCTAACCCAGTTATGATGTTTTAAATGCTCCGACCCAAATCAGGTTACTTGAATAACCGGGTTAAAAAGGGAATTCTCCATGCATGGAAATGTAGTCAGTGAAGAGAGGATTCAGAGCATGAAGGACAGAGTGACCGCTGAGAGAGAGGAGACAATGCACAAGGTTATATGGTGTTCAGAGTGAGCGGAATGAAGTTCAGGTTGTATATTTCTGATCACTACCTGCAGTTAAATTCAAAAGTACTGCCACCGTTTTTATGTCTGCAAAGCTAAACACCATTATTACAACCGAATCTGTATTCTACTCAAGGAGAAGCCGCCATCTGTGAACACCACAGACACAGAGGCACACAGGTTTGATCCTGAGAATCCACCCCACTGAAGGACCAGTTAGTAATAGTCACTGGGCTGCTTTTTTTCAGACCGACACCACCATGCCAGAACCTTATCACTCACTCAAGCTTGAGGAAGTATTGGCAGCTGAGCTCGACTGTTACATCCTGACTGTGGGGAAGATCCCCTCAAAGTGGCACCAAATGAATTTTTCGAGGCTGAGCAACCTGGCATGAAAATACCTGTGCATAATGGCAACCAGCTCGCCATCAGAGAGATCTTTTTAAAGGGATAGCTCACCCAAAAATGTAAATTCTATCATTATCTACTCACTCTCATGCCAGTTGAAACACAGGTGAAGTTTGTTAGTCCATATAAACCCATTACAGCTGTTGGTTTCAAAAACATTCATGCTTGCACACACCCAGACCTCGTTCACGTGAATCTTCCCACTTCCGCGTTTGCACTCCTACACATAGGTCTAAAGCCTAGTCCACAATAATCCGGATGAATTTGAAAACGCATCTATATTTCTCCATTTTGGCCTTCCATCAATACTAAGCCGGCAACTCAATAGGACTCGGGATAAGACGACTCTTCTCTGTTACAGCCAATTTTGTGGTTTAGCCTGATAAGACGGTGTGTTTTTACATTGAAATCTTGCCTAGTGTAGCCTTAACCAAAATTGGATTTTATTTGAATTTGATTTTAACTGCACAACCTGGAAATTAAATATGGGAGCAGTGGTGCAGCTGCAAATATTTTTAGTGCCACCAGTGAAAAACACATTCTTGTTATCTGCCACATTTCATAACAAAAATGAATGAAAACTAGAGGCTGTCAAAAAGGCACGCTGATTTCTCGTTGTTTCATGTGCTTTCATAATGATTTGAGTGAGAGAGACAAAAGAGACTTAAGTGCACTACTGACAGAGTGTGTGGAACAGCAGCACTTCTAAACACAGGGGATGACATCATGATTGCAGACATTTTGCAAAGGAAATAGAGATGTTAACATTCGATGACCAGAGACTGTGCAGAAACAAACAAAAGCAAACATCCCTCTGGAAAAGCAACTTGATTTTTTGCCATTTCCAGACATACATCTCTCTCATGGAGTAAAAGGGATGATATCTTGATCCTTTTTGTCTTGGTGCAACTTAAGACCCAAACTAATGGTCTAAGCGTATGAATCAGATCAATACTTGGTTTCTGCGGATACTTAAAGTTAAGCACTGGGAATCATTTTCATCTCTCATGACTCACACAGATACAGGAAGAAAGAAGAGGTAAAAACAGAAAGACAGAAGGAAAGTGACAGAATAGAGTGACAGAGCACGGGCAGAGCAAAGGAAGTACAATGGCTGCGCTCTGATATACTATAATTACATCACTCTGCAGTAAAGAGGAGTGTGTGACCATACAAATGTGTGTCGTTTCTATGTATGTGTGCGTGTCTTTGTGTATGTGTTGGTTAGTGTACGCATGTGTGTCTGTTTACTTGATTATGTGTGTGTTAACATGTGGATGCCTCCCAGGGAAGCTCTAAGCTTAGTGATTCGTGGACTGTGTTTTGTGTGTGTGTGTGTGTGTGTGTGTGTGTATGTGTGTGTATAGCTGCGTCTCAGAGACTCAACAAAGACACAAACATCCGTTGCCACTGATTCAATTACAATGCCACACAGTTGTGTTTCACTAGAACAGCAGCATTACTGGAAAACTACAGAATAATAATTTTAAATGAAAGAAAACTGTGGGTTTCGGCTGCTGGAGGGGACACTTCCAGAGAAGTTACAGCACTGTCCTCTCCGGAAATCAGTTCCTGGCTGGGTAGTGATATCAACTACTTCAGCTCAAGTTGATTTTGACTGGAGGACATCTGGGAGAATAGGACACTGCTATTCTCCCAGAGAGGTGGGAGGCCTCGGAAACTGCATTCAGAGCATGTGGGACTAAATTTCTCTTTTGAAACCAGCTGCCACTGCTGGTTTAGACAGTATTGTCAATTCACTTGACCACACCGCTAACCGGAGGCATACATTTATCTGTCAAGTTTTGATAAACCGCCACTGACCACGGCGGCGTATCCTCTCTTCATACAAACCAGTATTTCCAAACGGCGTGCTGCCTGTGAACCGCATAATTCAACCGACCACAACAGCCCTCTACTATCCGCCATTTTTAAAAAATTAGCCGACTGACACGACACTTGCGTTTAAACGACAAGTCATTAAACTCTCCCATCCCTAGTGCGGTTCATTAGGAGTGACCTGACTGCAGGAAACGACTGTAAGGAGACAGCGGAACTGATCGCCAGCAGTTCCTCGTGCTTGGAAAGACTAGCAGAACAAAATGAACTAAGGGCAAACTGCAGTCTGGACTGACACTCATATTCAGCCATTTCTTCATGCGTTCTGAACTGGTATGAAGACTAGAGAGGGGAATTTACAGCCAAAAGCACAGACGAGTCCAGCATGCTTAGCTACAGTTCCAGGGGCTGAAATCAGATTTGTTTTGGCCGAAATCTCAAACCTGGCGAGATGACAGGTTACTAAAACTCTGTGCAACATACAAGCTACTTGAGACCGACTTTTGTTTACAAGTTCTCATTTGCTTGTAATTGTGTGAACCTAACAAATCAAATGCAAAAATACAACAAAGCCAACTTTTCCACTTCACACTGGTTCAGATCAGAGAAAACAAACTGTAGGTGTGATCCCACCTTAATACTAATGGAGTTCTGTGAAATAGCAATTTCTGCCCCTACACTTCATACAGTCATATTCTAAAACTTGTTGAAGGCAGTTCAAAAGTTTTAGGAATGCGCCTCGCGGCACAGATTGGAGTTGGTATTGACCTGCATGAGATCACGACCCCATAGATCCAGTTCAGAGCATTACTAGCGTGTGTTTGGGGAGAGAAAATGAGAGCAGCTCCAACAAACTCCACAGTGACTGTGAAGTGGTTGACATCTATGGACATTGGGGGAAAACAATGCCCAGTTGACATAGCTGGTTATATCTAAAGCCCAGATGCAGTTGCAACTTATTGGCCTTTTATATTGGATATATCCTATATCTAGGGCTGCAGCTATCGATTATTTTAGTAATCAAGTATTCTACCGATTATTCCATCGATTAATCGAGTAATCGGATAAGAAATACTTTTGCTTTATTAAAGAGCAATAGTAAATATACAAAAGAGAAAAGCTGTCCGCACGAAGCTGTCCATACGACACTGTGATTTACTGAAAACGAGGTGAAATAATAATTATTATTTATATTTATTACTAGGCCTAAATATCATACAAGTTCATAAGACTGGCTAATGTACATTTATTTACTATGTTGAAGGGTTGCCCTACACCTGCTGACCCTACTCACTGCAATCAAACTAAACTGAATATACCTGCTGTATTGGACTGGTGCATTTTAGGCTCCAATTGCTACTTACACCACCTGATATTTTGCTTTCTGGGGTATTATATGCATCACTGTGAGGGGAGTAGGTGTGTGTGTGTGTGCGTGTGTGTATGTGTGTGTGTGTATGTGTGTGTGACTATCATAATAATAACATGAATGAAGCTCAGGCTTTCACAAATTGACTGCAGCATTTTATTTTCTGTGGTTATTTTCTTGAGCAAAACTTAGCTAACTTAGGGACATCATAACTAGCCACCATATTGATTTACGTTCTTAACTAGCCATTACATATAGCCATAATTAACGTGCATTCTTTACTAGCCTTCATCTCATCCCGTTTTAATATTAAGTGCTGACTCCGCCCACCCGGGCCAGTTTCGGCGTACGCCGGTAGCAATTACAAGTGGACCCTATCCTACAGTCCCTGCTCTCAGAGGAGGGAGGGGGCTACACTGTGTGTGGGAAGCGCTGTGATCATCAGACCTCTCTGGATTAGACAAGCAAGTAGAGAAAACCGGCATCAGCCGAACCAATTTATTGCCAAATGCTTTGGGATTCAACACATTAACATTGCTACCCATGGTCAGAAAAAGTCGGCAGATTTGTCGCTAGTCGCTTTTGAGAAATAAAGTCGCCAGGGGGGTCTGAAAAGTCGCTAAGTCTAGCGACAAAGTCGCCAAGTTGGCAACACTGGATCCGAAACTTTGGACACTTTCTGTCGTTTTCTCTGGCCTGTCTCTTCTCTTCACCCCTCGCTATTTTCTCTCTCTTTCTCCAGCGCGTTGTGCAACAGTAATAATCATCCGTGCGAAACACTGAGTGTGTATATAGTTATATGGATTAAATGAAGCTTCGATGCAAAGAATTTGCATCGATGATTTTTAGTAATCGAGTTACTCGAGTTTCTCGAGGAATCGTTTCAGCCCTACCTATATCCTCTGTGGCCCTCCAGTATCTCTTCATGTCACCTTTTAAAAAGGTAGGTGTCCAAACCGACCATTTTGTGCTGGAACCCCCTACTATTTACTACCCTACCACTAGTAGATTATAGGTTTATAAGTTTAAAAGCTTGTACAATTGTGATCTAAGCAACACATGGTGCCATGACCGGGATATTCAATATCGCGGGAAATAATATCAATAATATCGAATATCAGCCCAAGCCTATCCAAAACAAAAACATTTCAGAAATCATAAATGTATCAAAGGTAGCAATAAACGGAGATGGGTGGACAAGCATTACACAGTATCAATAGAGAACAGTGCAATAGAGTATCAGTAAGCAAACGATGCCCAACCCGTTCATAACACGCCTTTGAAGACCTATCTGGTACGGAGGGTAAGCTTTATCTTTTCTCTCTGCCTCTGTTTCTCTCTCTCTCTCTCTCTCTCTCTCTCTCTCTCTCACACACACACACTAAGCAAGCCCATTTGTCTGTGCTGCATCATGTACAGTGGGGGGGCAGAGGAAGAACAATATTGTGATGAATACTCTGCTCATATTTATATGACAGAAAATGGAGGCCTGAAGAGCAACAGGATTGACAAGAGATTGACAGAAAGAGATGGAGACAAAGAGAGAGAGTAAAGCAAGGGAGCAAGGCTGAGAGAGACCACAGGAGACTGATATATTACAACAGTGGCTGTTTTCCCTAACCACTATTAAGAGACTGTTGGTGGCTTATTATTGTCTTATTCATTAAAGATAAATTAAACACATTAATATGCTATTTTTTTGTTCCTGTATCATGTAGGCAATTGCTATTAAACTATTGGCTATTATTAGGCTACTTCAAAAGCTATCCTGTTCTTGTTGCTCTTATGTCTTTTCATAAATAAATAAATAAATCACCATGGTAACACGTTAACAAGGCAATAGCAGCTTATGATTGTAGCCCCGCGCTCTGTGAAGAGGTAACATTAGTCATAAAGCATAAAGTAGTGCATATGGCGCTACATTGACCTGACACAATAGAATCAGAAGCAGATAGATGAAGATATTGGGTATGATTTTTATTTAGGGGCCAAAGGGAGCCGAAGTTGACATCATTTCCATCAACCCTTGACTTGACCTCACCCTATGTCAGTATATGGAAGGTTACTTCATATAAGCAATCTAAAAAGTATATGGCTTGGATTTTGAAATATGTTATAGGAACCATCAACTCATCTCGTTTGGCTTCACAAACAATCTATTCAGTATTATTTACATGAACAACAAAATTAGTTACCGAACTACACTACCCAGCAGGCTTTTAGCTAGGTGGAATGTTCCATCTCCTGCAAAGGGAACAAGCTATGGCAGCTAGCTAGCTAGCTGCAGCTTCACAGCTACAGTGAAAAAATATCAGCGGTTACTATCATGAGCCTGAACTCAAACTTTAGCAAAGTCCCAAATCCAGGTAGAGTTGCTGTCCAGTGCTGAAGTTTGTAAGCCTCTCATGACATCATGACGCTGCTGTCCAGCGCTTTCTTTCATGGACCATAAGGACTGCGTTATTTAGAAGAAAACAAAACAAAACAAACAAAAAAACAATTACACAAGTACTTGCTGAGGAATTGGAAAGCGTATCCAATTAGAAGAAATATTGATTTCTTGCATCCCAAGCGCACTAGGTTCAAATCTCACTTCTGACAGCCAGTTATGATATTTGTTTAGTTGGCGGTTTCCCTGAGATTCCAGACCTTTCCGACACCCTGTACAGTACTCTGCCAATGTGAAAATCTCCACTCCTTAAGCTTCAGTAGCTTGTCAAGCATTGGGCAGCCACAACTATTGCTAGATACTGTGTGTGTATGTGTGTGTGTGTGTGTGTGTGTGTGTGTGTGTGTGTGTGTGCGTGAGAGAGAGAGAGAGAATGAGAGAGAGAGAAAGAAAGAGAAATAGTACGTCAGCTGTCAAAGTGAATGCTTGTCAAATGGAGCATAACAGGCCGGTTAAATAGAGAGATCCAGAGCGGAGATAGTAGGATTAATTGGCCATAATTGGTTGATGTGTTGGTGTTCCAAATGACCCAGTTTAACTGGCTACTCTCTCTTCTCCCAATGCTCTTCAGCATTATCAGCACACACTCTAGACACTACTAGTCTGTAACGAAAACCTTAGGAGAGAGGTTTCAGAAAGCCAAATTGAAGGCTTTTTAAGACCTTTTTAACACTGGAATTGAACTCAAGAGCAATTTAAAAACCAAGATAAAGGAACAAAGCTGGCAAACCAGCCTATGTCTGATTGAATGTAGCCACTACTATACACAACTATAAATTGGCAGAACCTGGATCTGTGGATACCCACTAGATAAAACTTTTAGGTACCCCTGATTTGGTCCTGAATTGGACAACTCCACCAGAATCGATAAGCGACCTAACGATACCCAACTCTATTTTTGAAACATTTCGGTTTCTTTTTGTCCCCTAAAATAAAGAATTGGAACCGGGATTCGATATGCTGAATCGATAAAATCCAAATGCTACCCAACCCTATACAGTGGTTACTTTTCCAACCTTATGGTAGTCCTCCAAACACTGTGTTACAGCAGTACTGTGCTTATTGCTGCAGCCCTGGCACACATACGAACACTCACCATCCACACTGTCTGTCTCTCTGCCTCGCTTTCTCCGTCTCCCTCGCTGTCTTTTTCCCTCTCTCTAATCTGATCTAATCTCGCAGCGTCCTGCTGATGTGACATCTGTGCTGTGGTGTACAGTCTTGGCCCGAAGTCTCTCAAGGAGAGGCAGACACAAGTGCTACCATAACATTAACATATTCCATTTGGTTAATGCTTTCATTCAGAGCTCCTCAGAGAGCGTGTGTGCATACAGTTTCAGCATGGACGACCCCTGTGGGAATGAAACCCTTGACCCTTGCAGTTTGAGGGCGTTTTCACACCTAGTTGGTTAAAAGCGGCTATTTCAAACCCTGGAGCGGTTTCCCCGGCAGATCAGTTCATTTAGCCGTGCGAGAGTGTTTCCAAACCAGCCCTGCAGTGCTTCATTTGAAGTGATGTGATCCGACCCAACTACGGGAAGCAACGTGCATTATGGGTTAAACACGGCGTGAATTATGGGTTAAGGGCGAGCTTTACCCTGGAACAAAGTCCTGTCTGAGCAGTGAAGGAAATGACTGCCCCCGTGCGGCTCTGAGGTGAAAAATGATGGTTTGCTTGAAATTTTGCCGTGTGAAAGGTAACTGAACCGATGCGTAATGCCTTCCCTGATTCAGACCAAAGCAAATTGACTACACTTTGAAAATTCCCTTTTGTGCCAAAGTGCTCTATCCACTGAGGTACACAGGGATTTGAACTCCTAACAAGGGATGGGATGATATGCTTTTATACGCGATATGATTTAACGATTCAATACAACCACGATACGATGTAATAAATAAAAGTTCAGTGACAACAAAGTCTGATTGAGCAGAATCCCATCACTAGCCCTAACCCATGCATATTCAACCCTCATTCCCTCTCCTTTTCCCTCCTATTAGAAAAGACAGTTTTCAGTCTTTCTACCGGACCATTTCTCCCCCCAAAATCACCGCGTCACTGTTGCCGGGAGACTGTCGAGTGGATCTGACAGCACCTTTTATAAGGCATGAATAGGATGAAGGACTCGGACAAGGACAGAAAGAGAGATGGAGGGAAGGAGAGAGAGGGAGACAACTCCACAACTATACGACATGTAATAAATATCAAAATACTAAATGAAAATCATCTCCTGCCGACTCCTTTGTCTTCAACTCACACTCTCCCTCCCTGTACCAACTGAAACTGTAATAACTCCCAGATCATGTAATAACTTGTCAAAATGTAATAAGAATGTTCCTCTAAATGAGTCACAAATGTACCTGACACTGTCATATTTTAATCTTTGATAATATAATACATTATTCCATTAACCGGCAATTATTACATGTTAAAAATATTACTATCAATCTGAAGATGTTAGTGCATTGCCAGGGAATTTATGACATTAGCAGGTTTTATTACATTTTCCACACTTTTTTTTAACATTTTGATAAGTTCAGCATTTAATGCTTGTCCGATTGTCCAGGACAAGTGGATAAAATATTTTCACTTGTCCTACAGATGAACTTCCAAATTGGAAAACAATTTCCAACCCATTCCAACCAAAAACCTATTTGTATATCCATTGGCAGCAACTCCATCCCCCCAAAACCAAGACTTTATTTGTCCCAAACAGGAAACTTGGGTGCCGCAAAGTGTAAAACACGACACATAATCACAACGGATTAAATATACAGAAAGTATTTAAGACACATTATAAGACTCATCCTCTCACACACTTTCTCTCCATCTGTCCTTCGCCCTCCTTCACTGCTTATATCCTCGGATATGTCTCAATCATCCCAGCAAGTGGCATAGGTTAACCACACACACACACACACACACACACACACACACACACACACCTGCTAACCACAGCACAGCAGGTTATTGCACAAAGTAGCCCTTGGTAAGAGAGCATATGAATTGGTTTAGCAGGATACAGCAGCTGCTAGTATGAGTCAATCTGCATAGTGCACACCAGCTTGGCCTCAGAGAAAAACACGTGGCACACACACACACACACACACACACCTAACACACCCTGAGCAAACACATACACTATTCTGCCGATGTACACATCAACATGGGCTTTCACATGCTCATATGGACACTGACTGTCATACTCAAAGCAAGTGATAGACTCTCTTTCTGTGTGTGTGTGTGTGTGTGTGTGTGTGTGTGTGTGTGTGTGTGTGTGTGTGTTTGCCATGTGGCTCTTGATATCTATTTTTAGCAATGTAGAAATTCTCAGATACATCTAGCCTAGGTATAAACCAATGTTTTTTTTGAGGCTGATACCAATATTGTTGGATTGAAGCTGCTCATAGCTGACATTTTGTGCCGATAATCAGTATCTTTAAATCTGACCATTTTCACACCATAAACCTTCCCATTCAGAATGAGAAATGTTCAGCATTCCCCCCATAATTTGATTCTTTTCAGGGTGGAAAAGCCTCTGAAACAGCATTTAGACTATGAGACACTAAATCAATCCCTCTCTCTCTGTCTCTCTCTCTCTCTCTTGTATTTGAAGCCTGCAGAGTGTGGTGTGGTAGAGTGGTGCTGGCTGGGTAGGCAGGCCCAGCATGCAGATCTATGCAGATGTATGAACTCTAGTCTTCTGGGAAATATGCCTCTGTGTGTGTATGTGTGTATGTGTGTGTGTGTGTGTGTGTAGGCAGACACACCCTCTGCTGTAAAGTAAAGCCATATCTCTACAGCATGCTGCCTAACAGCACGTTCACTTGCACACACATTAGCACAGTGCTGCATCCATGCATCTGACCTTCTTGTTTATGTGGATAACATTACAAGTATTGCACATATCACAATGGAAGTATACAGACAAGAGCCATATTTAAACCAAGGCAGGCAACTCACTACTTTTCAAGCGCTCTGCTGCAGTCTTTGGCCCTATGGTTGTTGTTGCTAATGGATTCTCCAGAGAGCCTTCCTATACACCCCAAAAGGTTTAATTAATGTGAGTTGGACCAATGGGTTTTGTGAAAACATAAAAAAAACATACATCCCTGTCCCTGTGTTTGGGGCAGGGAGGGAAATTAGCACCAGCTACCAGACACATATCGGAAACTTTTGGTAAGATGGTCTACTCTACCAAACATTTGAGGCTATTGTTCATTCTAAAAACTCATTGTTGGAGCCGTCATGGGGAACTTCACTGTCACACTCAATATGTTCATGTTCGTTTCACTTAAGAAATCTAAAAGTGGTTACGTGACAAAACATCAGAGGTGCTTTTTGTCATTTTGTAAGGAATAATTAACATGTTTTACCAGAATACCAAGTCTGCTTAATCAAGTGAAATCAGTTCTACAAGAGAAACCCACAAACCAGGATATACTACAAACCCAGCTAACATACTTGTCCCAGAGCACAACCAAGTAAGGCTTGACGAGGCCAGTAATTTAATATTGTTTATCATCTTTCAATAGAATCATATCGTGAAGACATAATGACATCAAGTTATCATGATACATAATTCTGTTGTCTAAATTAATGATAAATACGATTTTAAAATCTCACAAAATGAGAAATAAATGATTTGAAAATTAAACTTTTATCATACTTTATATTGCCTTGCTTTTCAATGCGATGGACCATCAAATTGATTATTTAATGTGATTTTGCATGGTAGCAGATATCATTACATATTGAAACAATTTTTATGATTATCGTAGGGCTGGACAAGAATTCAATATTATGGCTCACCGCCTTTCAGTGGAATCACATGGTGATGATATGGTGATTTTGGGAAATCATGACACAGTTCTGCTGTCTAAACCGATGATAACAAGCAAATTTTATTTAAAAACTCTGGCTAAATGAGGTATGGTAGGAATATTATTTGGAAATTTCAGTTTTAGCAACCAAAGTCCTGCATATTAAGATTGAATTGAAAATGTAGTGATCTCGGTAAGGAGGGGAGTTAAATTAATCTCAGAATTTTGATTTTAAACTCAGAATCTCAGAATTCTGACTTCAAACTCAGAATTCTGACTTTAAACTCAGAACTCAAATAAATATTTCACATGTGGCCCTAATCCTCTTCCGTACATCAAAATGGTATCACAAGGTACAAGAAATTAATTATTATTAATTAGGCTACATCACATCCTGTGTATTGGTAAATGTCTCAGCTAGACTTGACTGCCGTGAGAAGAGCAGCTGACAGCTAGGAGAAACACAATGTGACAGTTTGTAAAGACGGCTGACAAGAGGGAATACACTCCGCCGGGATCTCCACGCAGCCAAGGCTGGATCAACATATTGGTTACGCCATCGAAAGCTATGAAAGACAGAGGGGAAGGATGAGTCCCACTCGAGTTGGATGGCAGATGACTCACAGGCAGGTAACATGGCAACAGACACTGGCATGGACGTGACTACGAGTGGGGAAGCCATTAGTAGCTTAGAGGCTGGTAGCACAGGTCGAGTCAGAAAGGGAAGCAGAAGGAAATCAAATAAAAGAGTCTATAGAAAGAAGCCATATTTGACCCATATGCCTCTCCAGTTTAGAAGGAAAGATTTTTTGTATGATAGCGCAGAAATTTGCTAACTACTTAGAAAGGAACCAGCTAATTGATACACCAGTGGGGGAAAAAAAGCAGGAATACCAGGCTCCTCAGGGTGTTTAGATTACCATCTTCTGTGGGTGGTATGCCATTTTGTTAGAGTACAAAATGTAATCAAAAATCCTGTTGAAGCCCATTTCCAAGACATAGAATCTCAACAGGGGAATTTAACACAGCATGGCAACACCTGGAGCTTGGTGTCATGGCCAGATGCAGATCTCCCTCCTAGCTTTTACCATGGCAACGGAGGTAATCGGTTAGGCATCTAAATGTTTATTGGTGTTCAGTGTTTCCCCCAGAATTTTATTCTTGGAAGGATGGAAAAGCCTCTGAATAAAATCAAACCAAACCAAACCAGTCATTCAAAATGTGGCAATAGAACCAGTTCAGGTTAAAGCAATATTCCACTTAGTTTTAACATGGGGGTTATTCGGCACTTGACCGCCATGAAAACCAGAACATAAACTACTCACCAAGATCAGATAGCTGGACGAGTTTGTAGCGATCAGATTTTTACTTCCCATTCATTTGAATGAGGCCAGAAAATAGACTGAAAACTGACATTTAACACGTTGGTGAACAGATTCAACAACAGATCCTGCTTTTCCTACAATAAAGCAGTTTTGGTCAGTCGTCATTTTGCATTTCTATTCTTTCTTAGAATTTAAAAATAAAAGTAGATCTGGTCTCACAAACAGGAACTAGGGCCTATCTCTCCTAAATGGTATCCCTCCGCTATGTTCTCTTCTATCAATAAAAATGCTATTTGGCGAAATTATGTTCTAAAACGTTGGACCAACAGTCAGTTGAAAATCACAGCAGCAGGATCTGTTGTTGAATCTGTTCAACAACGTGTTAAATGTCAGTTTTCAGGCTGTTTTCTGGCCTCATTCAAATGAATGGGAAGTAAAAATGCTACAAACTCGTCCAGCTGCATCTGATTTTGTGGATTAGATTATATTCTGGTTTTCATGGCGGTCAAGTAATGAATAACCCCCATGTTAAAACTAAGTGGAATATTGCTTTAAGGGCTTCTCATAGACAACCAGTGTAGTATTGATCTATCATACAACAAATACAATCACAGAGAGTGCATCAAATCTGACAGGCCAAAATCCAATTTTTAACAAAAGGCCACTATCAGCCCAATACATCGGTCTAGCCCTACTACATATTACTAAGTATTAGTTAAATATATTAGTAAAATATATGCATATTTGTAAAATTAGCCATTGCTTTCTCTTGAAACAACCTGCTGCCTGCTGTGCTGGAGCCGCTGTCCCAACACTGATCACCTTGCTGCTCCACGCTCATAAAGACAATCCTCCCTTCTCATTTAGATTCCAGATAAACAACAGCACTGATGCAAAGGCATAAATTAATAAGCATTTATTATGCAGAAGAAAATGAATAATCGGCCGGGGAACACTTCCCCTTGTTCAGGGGGGGAAGCAGATAAGAAACACTGGGAGAGACACACACACACTGAGATTGTGTGTGTGTGTGTGTGTGTGTGTGTGTGTGTGTGTGTGTGTGTAGTGCATTAATATTCTTTCCTGTGGCCATCATGTGAGGGAAAAGAGAAGAGGGGAATGATGGGATGGAAGAGGTGTGCTGCATTCCAGTCAGTTTATAAAATAGAGAGAGAAAGAGGGAGAGAGAGAGAGAGATTTGATTGTCTGCCTTTTTTACACAATTAGATCTCTCTACTTTTTAAAACCATGATCCTTTCTTCGTCTTTGTTGCTCAGCGCTCATTGCTGTGGTGTTTCTGCACTGCACTTCCCAGAGATCACCTGTCAATCAAACAGTGTGTCCAGTACTGTGACTTTGTCTTTTTCCTTGGATTTTCTGTTGATGCAGTTTCAGTTTCTCTCTTCTTTGTCTGTTCAGCCATGGTGGCTATCACTGCTCATGCTAACTACCCAGTTCTTCTTCTGTTTATTCCAAACAAACCGGAAATGTAAAACACATCACTTCCGGTGCACCAGGGATTTTTCCCAGGAAAGAGCAACCAGACACCCGGTGTTTAAAATGGCAAATTTAAAAGCTTTCATGAACCGGATATAGGTTGAATGAATCACTAGTGTGTTATATTAATTGGCGACAGAGAGAAGCAGGACAAACATTTATTTACATAAAAATGCCAGAGTTTAAACAGTCAGATCCCCAGCTATTTTCCTGTTTTCACTTTGATGGAATTCTCACTTCAAACAAACTGCTCCGGGTTCGGTTGGAAGCGGACCAACACAGTTTGATTGGGGTGTTCCTCCCTCAATGAACCCAACTAGCGGGGTAAACACTCCAGACTGGCAGGTGTAAACACACTCTTTAAAATGCTGTTGCTCAAAATTGGGTAGTTACAATGTACACAATTAGAATCCAAAGTACGCAGTTATCTACCTAGATATGGAAAGAGCACAGAATCCAACATGAAGCAGAATTAGCCTGTATAAGCCTGTGTAGGAATGTATAAGACAGACTATTGTGATTGTGTGACTATTTTCATTCTCACCACTAACTCTCCACATAATAAAATGGAGCTAATATCGAATCATACTATGCCTCAGCTAATAACCAGCAAACCAGCAAATCTGGTATCATTTAAACACACTGAAAACACACGCATGTGCACACATACCCACGTCTGTGGACACACACGAACACACACGCACACTGTGGTAAAGACAAGCCGTGTCACCACCATAAACTCCAATCACCTTCGCGCACAACCCTCCAAGGTCACACAGATAAAAGTGTGTTTGAGTGTGTTGAGATGAGAGCAGCAGTGTGTGTGTGTGTGTGTGGGCCTGCTTTGGTGTCCAGATATGGAGTGTGCGTGTGTGTGTGCCATCATTCCATTATCATCATCCACCCACAGCTCCTGTCATTTTTTCCCCCTGCGCAAGGTCTGTCTCTCCATTTTCTACCTCTCTTTCTCTCATCCCTTGTTCTGTCTCTCAACCGCCTTCGTTTCCCTCTCCTCTATTTCTCTAAAACTCTCTCTCTCTCTCATAGACAGCATGGGTGAACACACATGTTGTGGTTGCAGCAAAGCTAACATAATGCACTACACTAATCACCTTAATTTCATGAATGAGGCTGACATAAACACACACACACACACACACACACACATATTGCTCATACTCGTCTATTAATCATAGACTATAAAAATAGCTTTACAATTCTTTTCTTATGTAAATGGCAGCGATGACGCCACTAATATGCAAATTAGCGTATGATCTCATCTGGCAACTAATAGCTACTTTGACAGCAGGCCAAGGCAAAAAAACAGCCTTAGAAAATTTAAGAAACTTTTGTTAAACATTAAAATTATGTATGTCAATGTTTTTATATATGTAACATAATTGCTTCTTCTTTCAAGGGAAAACACTGGGAAATGGTTTTACAAGTAGATGCAGAAGTCAAGGTACATTTAGCTCACGGTTCAGTTTGATACATGAAGCTGGGTTCACAGCTCAACATTACCACGACATGTTGAGAAAAATCTGAATGATGACAATTATGACTGAAAATTTCTGAGGGAAAACCAAAGCAAAAGTGCAAACCATAAACAGGTTTCTAGAGGGAAGAGGTTTTTAATGCCAGTTCAAATAAAATGTAAGACTGATTTCATCCCTGAATAAACTTCAAGATAAAAACACAAATACAAAAAACAGTCAAGATCCGCACAAGCAGGGATATCTCTCACTAGACAGGTAGTGCACAGTCTGTTTTTAAGACCTCTGAAACCAGATTTAAGACTCAGACACAACATTTAAGCATATACGGGCGACTGGAGTTTTTCATTGTGGTGGTGTTGCACTTGGTGCAGCTTGTTGCTAGTGTTACCTGTAAGACTGAGCTCACATTACAATACTTGCAAACAGTCTTTGTCTTGGCCTGAGTCCATCTAGTCTCCTGCTGCGTCTACAGTAGTGATTTCAGCAGGGCTCAACAAGCTAAACCTCTGTAGTGTTCAAACAATGCCAAAGATATTTCTTAGATATTAGACCACAGCTGAAATCGAAAAATCTTTAAAGTCCATGATGCCTATTGTCAAATTTTCACATCGCAAAATTTCATGCCACAAAGTTTCGTTACATCCTTACAAGGCACTAGAGGGCTGTTTTTCTGATCTAGACTCCATCAAACCAGTACAGTGCTATTCAAGAGGCTGGGTAGCCCGCATGGCCTCAACATGTTGCTGCATCTCATTTCCATTTAGTTGCATCTTGAGTCCAAACGCAACCCACTCAAAACCTTGGAGTTCTGCACTACATACTGTGCAGCAAGAAGTGACAGGTTGAAGAAGGGTTGTGATGCAATGGCTCCCTCCTTGAGTATTTACAAAACATATAGGTGTGAAAAATAGACACAAAAAAGTTCGATTTCGTTAAAATCATCTGGAAAGGTCTAAGAAATGGAAAAAATCATGTCCAAGAACACTATTCTCTGTCCATACTGTACAAGCATCTTTCTTCATGTCTATGTGGCAGCCAATGCTGCCTCTAGCACAGTTATTCTCAACCTTTTTCATATAAAGGACCCCTAATTTAGTCCACATTAGGGCCACAGACCCAAATTGTGTCTCTGACCCAAAACTGAGAATATGTTTATTGTTAGATATGATTTTGTCCAGAATTCCATGACTATCTGTATTGTACAACAAGTCCTCCAACCCATACGACCACATAGGTCGTTTGTTTCTACCCTCTAATACGACCCACAGGAGCGTTTCCAACGTGATCTCACAAAAATACGTGAAATGAAAACAACTTGGGTTATGGTTATGGTTAGGCAACTAAAACAACTTGGTTAAGGTTAGGAAAATGGTTTGGTCATGGTTAAATTTGGAAACGCTGGGAATCGAACCCCGGTTGCCGACATCGAAGGCAGACATATACGCCCATCCACCATCACCGACCACAACACCTTTACTTTCCACCGTGTTATTTCAATGTTGAGAGAGAAACGTGACAGTCACGTGACGTGGACGCAGACCAACGTAGCACATTGTCGTTATTTACACGACCGCTAGAGGTCGCTTAACTTTAAAACGTAAGGTCGTAATAAGCTGCTTGTATAAACGACCTATGGAGTCGTTTTTTGGGGGAGGACAGGCTCGTATTGTAGGTAGAGAGATAACAGTGACACTATGATCAAAACAGTCATTCTTCTACATTCTCTAATTGTGTTAACTTATTGTAAATGAAGTAATGGTGAAGTTTAACACTTCATCACGTTGAGAACCACTGCTCTAGCACACCAAGATAAATTTCAAAATAAGGACCAAACAAACACAATAAATAGCTTTCCATGATGCAGTATTTGGCCATGTTGTATTTGCTCAGTCAACAGAAGATTTTTCTTTCTGCCTATTTTTAGTAGACATTTGTGTAGCCTAAATCTTTCAGCTTTGGTAGTTAATCTGTCCACAGAATTCAATTTAAAAGAAGGTGACACTTTCTGATGGTTTCTCTGTTGCACCAAAACTGAATAAGCCCAAGTATAAGTTCACCTTCAAGACTTCATTGCTCCTAATGGGAAAATTGACAAGGCTTACAGCACAATACATAATGACAGTAAACAAGGAGATAAAACTCAGAAACATAAAAGACACATTAAATCGACCAACAGAAAGAGCAGTAGATTGAATGACTGAGAGCAGAGGACATGTTGCAGTGAAGCAAGTTTACACTGCATCTTGAGACGAAGATATTTGATTGTTCAGTAGAAGGACATCCATTAAATTCACAAACAATTAAGGTGTGTGAGCAGTGGAGAGTCATATCCCTTTCTAAAATCATTTTTATAGCCCAGCGCCGGCAGATAGAGTTTCAAACACATCAGGCTTACAGTAAATCTGTTTGCCAGTATGAGATTTCCTTAACTAGATCCCATTCCTTCAGCCGGGTTATTATCTGCGGACAATGCTGGAGGCTCCAGCTCCTCATCTGATCCACTGCCAGGACAGATAACAAGGCCGAAAGCGGTGGGATGGATGCCAATCTGACACATTAGACAGACTGACGGACAGATAGATAGATGGGCGTAGAGTGATGAACAGGCAGGTGATGGGTGGAACAGACAGAGATGCAGGAGGTAGAATTGACCAACAGTCAGACAGACAGCAGGTACACTATGTTAGACAGAGACCCCCTTTTGCATCTGCATCCTGGGTGATCAGATGGAAAAACACCTCAAATCCAGGTGTAAATGCACCCAAGACACACTGAAAATCCGATTAGCCAAAGCAGCTCTGGAGGTGGTCACAGATGCATTTGGCCACAACAGCATTTACACTCAGAGAGCGCGAGCGTCTGCCAATGCGGAACAATTCTCCAACTTGCCATTAGACATTACTCCAATCACTTAAATTTGAAGCTTACATTGATTTCTTGACCCTGTAAACATGCCCTTAAGATTCTGAATCAAATCTCCATCTCTGTTAGTTTTATAGTCGTAAAAGTGATAATCACATAATGGCGGAAATCCCAGATCTGGATCGCCACCAAAATCTGCTCAATTGTTCCTTGGCTCAAGGCTGATTTGTCCACCAAATTTCATGGAAATCTGTTCAGAAGGTTTACAGACAGCCAGCCAGCCAGACAAACTAACAGACAAAAACATAACCTCCTTAACGAAGAGAAAGTGTAAATGTGTCTCTAATCCACATACGTTAATGGAAATAAATTTCAGCACACAGATCTCACCAAACAGGCAGGCAGTTTGATTAGTAACATCCTTGTCAAAAATGGACTGTCAGCATGATGGGGAGCAAGCAAGATGAGGCGTTTACTGTCTTACCGTTTTAAACAACGTATACTACAGAAGAAGTAACATCCGCAGCAAAGAGAAATCTGATTTCATTTGATTCGGTGTATAGCAGAGACACATGTTAATATCAGGTTAAAATACAATCCAGACAGACAGTCTGAAGGCTAGGGTGTGGTGACTGGCCCAGGCTTTGTCTACCACCTCAGATTCAGCCTGACAAACATGTACTGTCACTGTGACCACGATAGCACTGCTGGATCTCCCGGGACCTCTAGATAGTGTTCGATACAGGCTCCACCTTGTCTCTTGGCCACAGGCCCAGCTCATTATGAACGAGGCAAGTCTATAACAAACTAACAGCAGCGCACCAGCATGACTCATCCCTTGCATGCTAACAGAGCTTTAAAAAAAAAGAACGACAAAAAAAGCCTTTCAGAAAGCGAATTTGGGAATTGACCTAGGACAAAGATGAGCCATTGGTAAGATTGCTTGGCTCCGTATTCAAAAATGTGTACCATAAATGTATTTGTATATATTGGAGTGTATAAAGTCAGTTAGTTAAATTTCTATCCATTTCTTTACATATTCTTTGTTTATTCATCTTATGTCCTTGTAGCCTTTCCAGTACGCCACAGAGCCCTCTCAGAAGTTTGTCTTCTTTTTGCCCTTCCCCTTCTTCCCTTCATGTCCCTTTTCTGCTCTGCTAAGCACCGTTCTGCAGCGCAGGACTTTGTGATTCTAATCGAGATTAAATAGTGTAATCTGTGTGTGTGTGTGTGTGCATGTGTGTGCTCTGAGAGGAGGGATGTGTCAGACAGTGAAGAAATGAGAAAAGAGAAAAGGCTTATAGATCCACAGGGAGATAGGATTATACATTTGATTATACACTTGTCCCTTGCTGGTACTGTAGATTCCCATCCAAACTACATATTTTTAGATTGTCAGTGAACCAAATTCTGTGGAAACTGTGGTTTTCTGTGGTAATCTGCAAATTCCTCATTTTATAGTTTTTTTTATTTTGTCTCCATCTTTGGTGCTCAGCGCTCATTGCTGTGGTGTTTCTGCACTGCACTTCCCAGAGATCACCTGTCAATCAAACAGTGTGTCCAGTACAGTGACATCTTTCTCCTTGGATTTTCTGTTGATGCAGTGTGACTTTCTGTAGGTGTCGCTCTTTTCTTTGCCCGCTCAGCCATGGTGGCTATCACTGCTCATGCTAACTACCCAGTTCTTCTTCTATTTATTCCAAACAAACATCACTCCCTGTGCACCGGATGATTTTTCCCAGGAAAGACCTACCAGACACCTGGTGTTTAGAGCAGCAAATGTAAAAGCTTTCATGAACATTACTGTTAATTCCCATCGTAAATTTAACATATCTGTCATTCTCATGCTCAGCTCTCAGGTCAGGGCAGCCAGATCACCATGGAGACAAATAAATGGGGTAGGGTCAAAGCAGCCAGATTACAATTGGACATCAAGAAGAGGTGATAGTGCCAGAGGGGAGGAGACAAGAAGAACCAAGGCTATAGGTGGAGGGTGATGCAGTTATGAGATTGTATATTGTATTGTACATTTTTCCATGACTTTCCACAACAAAATGTTAAATGTAAATGTTATGTAAAAATGTTCTTCCTTCCTGGATTGTTAATGCTGTTTTGCTAAAGGGGTGAACAGTCCGGTTTCCACTCCAGTTGGGTTGAAAACCGCCATCTAATGCAAAATCTCTATCTATTCCCTGACTTCCCCAGAGAATTTATCAAACTCTAGAATATAGGCTTGGCCCGATATTCGATATTATCGAATATTGCAATATTTCGTGAATATTGCGATATTTCCTGCAATATCGAATAATAAAATAGCCTACCCCCCCAAAAACACCCGGGGGGAAAAAAGACAAAAAACAAATATTATCATATATCGCGATATTTTGTGGGACAGTATCGCGATATAAAATTTTGGATATTGCCCAAGCCTACTAGAATACCCCCCTCAAAACTTTATATTCCAGGAATTCTATGACCAACAGGAAGCCTATACAAGAGAGCAGCCAAGGCCAACACCAGTGATGCAAAGGGCAAGTGAGGAAGTCACGACCAAAGATGTCCCGTGGAAAAGACATCAGGTCTAGCGGGTATTTTCTCTGTAAACCTTAAAGACAGGCTGGCAGACAGTTTGGTTTGTGAAAGATGATGGGTGTAACGTAGCTGATGCTGTGTGGCTCTACCATGCAGCAACAGTGAGGGGAATAATACTAACCTTAACAACAGGGCCAGCCGTGATCGATGCTTTTACAAGGCAGGCGGCTGACCGAGCATCTGCTGCCCTATCAAATGTCCTCCCTGTCTGTCTCCTTTCCCTTGCACTTTGTCACTCTATCCTATTTCTCTCACCTTCTCTCCATCTAGAGGGCTTTCAGAAGGGTTCCTTGTTCTCCATTCCCTTGTCATCATCTGCTCTTTTCAACACACACACACACACACACACACACACACACACACAGCTCTCCATTTATGGCAGCAGTAATCCACGGCCTCTGACCCCGGTTGCCTTGTGATGGGGGGCTGGGAGGCAGAATAGGAGGGGAGGTAGGCGAGGAAGAAGGGGGTCGGGGTGAGGGGGGTGTAGGAGGAGCAGGGGGGAGCCCCATTCATCTCCTGTATCGCAGAGCAGGAGGCCTCCATGTCCTCTGACCCAGGGGGGTTCCTCCCTCACCACCTCCTCTGTCATAAGATAAGGCAAGCTACATTCAGACTTCCAACAGTAGTCCATTGTCACAGGAAAAGGAAAAACATGATTCACTCTCTCCTTCCGACTTTATTCGTCATAATCAGGGTCAAATTGCTAGTAGTCTAAAAGATGTGCGAATTGGAAAAATCACAAGTTTTTCCAGTCACTGGGAAAATCTCCCAGAGTAGACTCATCCTTATCCATAGACGACTATTAGAAAAAGGCATTCCTCTAAATCTGTTAAGACACCTTCAATATCACACAAGTCCAAAAAACATGATATAATTATGAATCACGAAGGACGATTTTTGGAAAATTCACTCAGAGCCATATAAAAGGCTGATCTTATAGTGTGATGTTATCTCAGGGCACGAGCAAAGCGCCTGCCTGGTCAGTCTATCAGCTCTATTTGTACAGTGCCAGGTTGGTTTTTATCAAAATAGCATTTCACACCAGTAGCCCACCGGTATTTAGTATGCAGAGGTGGGAACTCGAGTCACATGACTTGGACTCGAGTCAGATTTTTAATTGCTTGAGACTTGACTTGATGCATGAAAAGAAGACTTGAGACTTGACTTGGGTTCTGGTGACATGAGACTTGACTTTGACTTGTACTTTGATGACTTGAAAAGGTTTCTAAAGTCTTAAAAGATCTTGTTTTTGTGTAAATTACTTTGACTGAAGTTATTGATTACTGAATTTGAACTAAATTTAGCCTACGTTATGGATGTTACGTTAGGGACGCTACAAAAAATGGACAATGAGTTTACATTAGGGATGTCAGTTTCGGTTAATTTTGCTTTCGATAGGCCGACACCCATTAACCGGTAACTAAACGGTTAATTTTTAAGAAAAAACGCAAAATTACGTGAAATACAAGAAAGTGGCGCTTTCCTTTTAGTCCGGCGCTCCATTGACTCAACTAGTGCAGTGCCCGTTCGCCCCGCTGCTGCACAGAGCGCTGTTCGCTTGTTTATTCAAAGTTTATTAATAATGAACGTGTCGCATGTCCAAATTGCACCAAATCCGACGATCGGACGAACGGTTCTCAAGATATGCGAAGGAGACACACACTCACACACTCACTCACTCACTCAGACTCACAGACAGACAGAGATTCCTTGCTTTAGTAGATAGATGAGCTTTGGCGCCGCATTTCGAAGCGCTGTCCATTTGCTGTAATTTGCATATAAATATCTGCACTTGTTATGCACGCCGCGGCGTAGCCCGTTTTAATATTAAATGCTGACTCCGCCCACCTGGGCCGGTTTTGGCGTACGCCGATAGCAATTACAAGTGGACCCTATCCTACAGTCCCTGCTCTCAGAGGAGGGAGGGAGCTACGCTGTGTGTCGCAAGCGCTGTGATCATCAGACCTCTCTGGATTAGACAAGCAAGTAGAGAAAACCGGCATCAGCCGAACCAATTTATTGCCAAATGCTTTGGGATTCAACACATTAACATTGCTTCCCATGGTCAGAAAAAGTCGCCAGATTTGTCGCTAGTCGCTTTTGAGAAATAAAGTCGCCAGGGGGGTCTGAAAAGTTGCTAAGTCTAGCGACAAAGTCGCCAAACTGGCAACACTGGGTATGCAAATTAACCTATAGATTGACATGCGTAACCAGTCAAAAATATTCTCGGTGGTTAACTGATTAACGGTTAACCATTGACATCCCTAGTTTACATGTAAATTAAAAGAGTTTTCACTGAATATCTGTAAATTAATTTTGTGGCAATTGTTTTGATTGGAAAAAACTACACTTTACATGATTTTACAAGAAACGGGTATGACTGACAAACACTAAATTAGCTTTGTTCTTCTGGTTAATTAGCTGGATTTATTGCGTGTGCGCTCCGCCTGGCAGCAGGTGATGCCTCTCCCTATCTGAAACAACTTTACCAGTTTGTTTCATGTACAGCTGGCCAGTGAACACCGTCCATGAATCTGCTGGCACAGAGAAGAAACAAAACTCTGTCTCCTTGATTGGCTCTCTCACTTCAATCCCTTGCTGTCTCTCTGTTTTCTCTATCTTCTCCTCCCTCCATGTGGCATCGTGCTGCAGTAGAGTTGTCCTGCTCTGGCTGGCTGTCCCCACTCTGTCTTATCAGCAGCCAGGAGCTTTCAACAGAGTGCTGCCTGTCTGCCTGCCTGCCGTCTCCAAGGGCCGATTTCAGGTATTTTAGGCTTGGCAGCGGAGGCTGAAGGCAGATCAACCTGATGGGGCCTATTGTCAGATCAGATCCTCTGGCTGGCTGGCTGAAATGCCTCCCTCTCAACAGACAGCATCTAGAGATGTCAGCCAGGAGCACCTATCACCGTTCAGCCACATCAACTCCGCTGCCTACTGAGCAGCACAGTCATCTAGGCTTGAGTTGTCATTGGCAGTACGACCCACTGCTCTGTCTACAGCATTACACATGGAAAAAAATGGCAATTTTGCCAAGAATTATAAGCAACTATGGATGATGTGCTTATGTCATGATACGATTCAATATGCGATATGGGGTTCACAATTCGATACAACCACGATACGATGTAATACATAAAAGTTCAATGACAGCTAAGTGCAGAGTATGCAGAATTATGTTTATTTCTGAGACACAAATCTTTTTAGCGATTGGCATTGGCTTGCTAGAATGTAAACAATTTAAAAATGTTATTAAAAAGTGCAAATAATATAATTTCATTTTTCTGCCCCACGATACGTATTGTCAGATTTTTGCATTGCGATACACTGAATTTCGAAATATTGTCCCATCCCCATGAGCTACATTAGTGTTTCATGACTTTTTTGTTCCTTTTGCAGCCTAGCAATGTTACCATCAATGTTCAACATCATTTTTGCCCCAGTTGTCAATTCCCATCTCTGCTGACATCTATTTTGCTTCAAAATGTTGCCTGTGTATTGTGAGCGCAACTACATTCACACAGGAAGCAAGGCAAAACTTTGCATGCCTTTCATGGCAGCAGGGCAACAGGCACCAACCTTTATGATTAGGGGTTCTGGTTGACATCTTTCTTGATGAGACAGAGTAGATTACTGGAACCTCTGCTTGATCATTAGCAGCACCACCAGTGTTTTCTTTGGGGAATCTAACATTTTGTGCAGATGTCATTGGTCAGTAGTATTGGTCACAAATACCCAAATTACATTTTTCACCTGTAAATAGTAGGTGTGGGGAGAAATTTACAGGCGCCTGGATAGAGTCCTGCTTGAAGCTGATTGGTTTTCGTTTTACTGCGTCAGGTGAATTTCTAGCTTAATTTGAAAAATGTAAAGTCTTTGCCTCAACTCAATAACTAGTTGCGTCCATCTGGCTCTTCCATTGACTTTGCATGCATTGGCACCGCCTCTAAATAGTTTTCATGTTTGGTCTGAACATAGGGTAAGCATTGCTCCCTGGGTCTAAGTAGGCAGCCATTGATGTTAGGTATCGTGCATGTGCTTCTGGCTATCTGCAACAGGATGTGTGTGTGTGTGTGTGTGTGTGTGTGTGTGTGTGTATGCTCAGTCAGACAGCTCAGGCATCTATTGGTTGCATGCTCAACTGCAGCAACATGACTGACCGTACATCACTTGGATGGGCCTCATCTGACTGGCAACCACCAGCATATGGAGACGGGAAGTAGATAAGACCCTGCTGCAGCAAACACACACACACACACACACACACACACAGGCGCTTTAAATCCTCCATCAATATGCTTCATAGGCCTGCAGTGAGTGAGAGGGGAAGCAGGCGGCAGGGATGGAGAGGGAGGGGAAGTGAGCAGTGTAGCTGGCGTGAGGGATGGAGAGGAAAGGAAGCGGGGTGGAGATGATGAAGTAGTAGGAGGGAGGCAGAGACCATGGGGCGAGAGAGGAAAAAGGGGAGGAGATGGGAGGAGGGGGAGCCGGGAAGGCAACTGGTGTTTGCAGATGAATGAAGCTGCCGTCAGGATCATGTGAAGAAAGGCAGGAGGTAAATGAAAGACAAAAGGAGGACGGACAGACGGTGCCCTCGGGCATCTCCAGCCATGTGTGGAATCTGCATTTGTGTAGAAGTTGTGTGAGAGTGCTTGTATTTGTGTGTGTGTGTGTATGTGTGTGTTTGCAAGTGCTTTTTTCTTCACAAACAAGAATTATCTCTCCATAAGCTTTTCCTCTGCCAGTGTGTTTCCTGAACCGGGAGATTTTTGGCAGCCGCCACAGTCTTTTCTTTTGGTGCCAAAGTGAAAAAAACGAGAAACTGAAGAACAAACTGGAGAAAAATATCACCTTGAATGCATTGCGTTTGACTTTTGGCACGCCCATCTGACCAGCAGAAGTCATTAATAACTTGGTAATACGCCAAGCAGAAGAAACAGCAGCAGACATCTCATTTCTTGTGCAGGCGAGACTTCCCACAGTACTGATTGGCTAAAAACAGCAACTGTTACTACTTTTGTCAATAGATAAAGTGCCTTGCATCTCAAAAGTGACTAGCGGCAAATCTAGGTACTTTTTCATTTTCTGTTCATTTCAGTGGCAAAATTGCAATTATATTTAATTCTAACTAGCATTAAAAGGGTCTTGAAAAGTCTTAGATTTAGCTTGATGAAACCTGCAGCCAACTAGAAATCGGTACCGCTGATGCCATTAATATGCAAATTAGCATATGACCTCATCTGGCCCTCATGACAAAAGGAACTGCCCATTTTAAACCAGTAATAACCCTGACTGCCAAATTGTCCCATTGTCATCATCACAGCTTCTCATCAAGCACTCATCCTCTGGCTCCGTTTTCCAAGGAAACCTTGGTGAGCATAAATAGCATTTTAGCAACACCATGCCATCACATTCATAAAGTTGAACACATTCACACCATAAAACTGCCCAGTACAACCAGTCTTCTACTGGTGGCCACTGAGCTGCTCTACTGGAGCAGATGGGGGTTAAGATCCTTGCCCAAGAGCACTTCTATGGTAATTTTTGAAGGAGGTAATACGGTTTCTGTTTGATCACCCAGGTTTTTCCAGTCGTATGTGGGATTCAAACTGCCGACTTTCAGGTCACAAGCCAGTCGTTCCTATCTTATGTCAGAATAATTTAACCCACTCAACCCCTTCCTCCTGTCCATAGCTCTAGACTGGGACTGGAAACGCCTTGTTAACCTGACCGACTAGTCCACTCTAACCACTAGGGATGGGACTGTAATGTAATGATGTAATAGGTGCAAATCTTCCAATTTAACCATATTGTTAAAATGAAGGTCAGGTCTCCAAAGTGGGAGGCTAAAAGTCTTGTGCCCCCCTGTTCCAGCGCCAGTCACTGATGTTCTATGTGGTATGTAACATTAAAAATAGCCAAATTAACAACTACCACTTAAGATGTTTTAGATGTCTTCGAGTTTGGCAGATGGAGTTTTCCTCCCCATACAAGAGAGGACGTCACGTATGGGGGCTAGACCTCATCCAGACTCTAGTGGGGGATTATTATTCCCTCTTGGCTGAGCACCAGTAGGACTCAGCCCTCTCCTTTCACTCAGCCCTTTGTTTTGGTTTATCTGGCTTAATTGGCTTAATCGGTGTCCCTCTGAGGGCCAGCGGGCCTGATGCTGGAGAGCTGAAACACAACGGGAACTCTGAAGAGGAGGCCAGAGGAGAAGAAAGTAAAGAATATCCGAAACTTGGAGAGGAGAGGAGAGGAGAGGAGAGAGGAAAGGATAAAAGAAAATGAAGGATAGGGCTGGGCGATATGACCTGAAATCCATATGACGATATATTGTCACAGTTACCTCAATAACAATAAATCACATGATTTTTTTATGCTTTACCTTGGGGCACAAATACTGCATTCTCCATTAGTGTATTGGTCCTCTGTCAACTAATCAGGATAACCACATAATTCGTATTGTCAGGAAGAACAGATCCACGTGTTGATCCACATGTTTCATTAGCATTGCCCAAACTTAATAAATTCCAAACCTGTTACGCAAAAAACTGCTTTGCTAGCTCCATCTAATAACTAAAATATTCGCCAGTGAGTGTGATCTGCCACAGTCTGTTCTGACAAACACAAGTAAAGGCATGAATTCACTAAACCGTAATGTATTATGTCAAAGACCCTGCATTTAATATCATTTACTACCAAAACTTTCAAACATGACAATACAAATCAAATTGCTGGGGACAAAGTGGAGCAATGACAATGACATATTATTTGGTCAATGTGATAAATTATTAGATGTAGGTCAGTAAACTATCGGCTTAGAGGGAACATTGGTCCTGGATGCTCCCCTGGTGTGCCTTTATTAAGATATGGTTTGCAAATAAATCTCTGGTGATCTTTGCCAGAATTTGCTCTCCATTATGATAAAAGACCAAATTTGGCCCCACAGAGCCATACCCAACTCACACCCATGAAGACAAGAATTTCACTGAATTAGATAATCTATTGGAAGAAGTGCAGAGCACACCTAAGCAGTGAATATACTAAGTAGGCAATAATAAAAAAGAACATTATTTTAGCTTTATTACACCATCTAGGCCTAAATCTTATGATCCTGCAAGATCCATAAAACCCAACCAAAACCCACTGCGTCATGTTTAACAAAACACAGTCGACAATCTGGAAAAACAAGACTAGATTGACCTAGTGCAAGCCGGGCCCTTGATGTCTCGCCTCCTCTTGGCTTTCGCATCCAAGTATAATACGTGTTCTGGACTATAGGTAACGTGTACTGAAAACCTGTTTAGCCACGCTGAAGTTCCAGGTGTTTCTCTCGACATGGAGACTTGCCTCTTTGATCCACAGTAGATGTGGTGTTCAGAGTCACCTACTGGTAAAGAAAGTAACAGCTTCACTTGGTGACTACCACAAGCTCTCATATAAACAAAGCACAATAATGTCATGAAAACGCCGTAAAAGAAACAGGTACCTCACCTCTTTTTAGCACTGAGCGCTGTCAGTGCTGGACCTGTTCTCAAGTTGAAATAATTTGACGCCACTTCTCACGCGACTTCCAACAATAGTCAGTTAGCTACTTTCACTCTTCAAGGCTGGTCCCAGGGCCCCGGCAAAAAGGTTTTCCAAATTTTTTTAAAAGTCGACTTTTCAGAGTTCTGAGATTTTCATACGGACAGCAGAGCCCTCCAACCAACCCCCACCCCGCCTTATCCCTGCTGGCCTAGAGCCTGAATAGAGAAGGCCCATTTAGATCATCTGCTAAGTCTTCAGTCATACAACCATACCAAACATTCCTCTCACATTGTTCCCACCGTTGTGCCTGATGCAACCACAGGAATCTCCTGTTGAATTCCTGCTTCATTCCCAGCTGGGATACTCGTCTGTTCCTGGTATTCTGCGCCCACATGTATAAAACTTCTCAGAAATACTTGAAGTATGTGAAGTATGTGGAGTGAAGAAATTTTCACCAAAAAGTAGGACCTAAGCATTTTGTATGAAAGTGCTAAAACCAATTCTAAGCAAAGAATAAGTGGCATTCTTAAGTGCTGATCTAAGTTTAATCTACGGCACACTCAGGTACAATCAATCAACCTTAAATTGATTGATTGCACCTGAGCGACTTCTATTCAGAAAGTTAACATGAATGCAGTGCAAAGACCACTGGATTCCACTGGAGACACTGCTCTCACTGTAGATAAGGACAAGTAATTAATCCATAAATCCACGACAGGAGGTGATATATTGAAATTAAGTCATAGTTAAGGTGCAGCTCCAGTTTAATGGTAAATTAGAGTAGTGTACATTTGTAACGCCAACCTTCTGAGACAGAGGGTTTCATCTACCTCCTGTAATCTACTATTTGTATTCATCTACCTAATCTGTATTCATCTACCTAATCTCTATTCATCTGCCTAATACTTACATACCAACGCCAACCAATGCCAATCACATGTAAATTTGAACAGTGACAGCAATTGGCTGTGAGAAGAACACGCGCACATACGGGTGTACAAACCAAACCCACATTTGTACTGCAGCCTCCCTGTCGGCATTCTCCACCACTCTAGCATACCCCGAAGGCTCTGGAGGTGTGATTCCCTTTCTTAAAGGCCACCTGCTCCTTTGTTGGACCAGCTGGCTAGCTATAGTTAGTGGCATAGTTGCAGCTAAACACAGCGCACATTCATGATCACAATGCTTCCTGTTGGCTTTTTTTTACATACTGTGCATTGTCAAGGTAGCATTCTTCACTTGCTCCTCTGTGTGTTAGAAATCATTTAATTTAATTCTTGAGATGAGCAGAATTGTTTCTAAAGAGACATCGCATGTCCTATAAATTCTTTCTGTCTTAATAAACATTAATAAACAGGTTCTTAAAGTCTTCTCAGGTCCTGTTGCGTTTGTCCTGCTCCAACTGTGTCAATCCTGTATTGTGTAACTGTCTTGTAAGGCAAACATATTCATGTCAAGGAAACATATTAAATAGATCAACATGAGGCTACAAACCCCTAGTTTGAAAATATTTTGTTGTTGATTTAGCACTGAATTGTCGAACTGTCTAAACTGTATGTGGAGAGATAACAGTGGTGAGAATGAAATCTACTGTATGTTTGCAATAGTCATTCTTAAACATTCTCTAATTGGGATAATTTCTAGTGAATTGAACTATTCCTCATTTTGCTGAGGACCCTGGACCCCACTTTGAGAATCATTGCTTCATAAAGAAGACAGCTGCAGGCCCATTCTGCAAGACAGTTCTTTCAACAAGGATTCCTATATGAAAAAGTCTGTGCTGTGTTACTGTGTGGCTTTGAGGGGGTGAATCTCCCCATTGCTCTTTATATTCTTTGTTGGGTAATAATGAAGTCACAGGTCGATAAAGCTGAATTTAACTTGAATTGTGTCCGTTTGTCCGTTCGTCCATCCTTTTGTCTGTCACGCACAATTGGTCGTACGCTGCTGATCAGATTTTGACGAAACTTCAGTGCGTGTCATTGCTCCGTTCCAGCAATTTCAATACTATACAGATTGGCCTAAGGGGGGCGCTATAATGTTTGAAAGATTTTCTGAGGCATAACTACATTTAAGTAACAGCAGAGAATACACAGGGCTTTTTTTTCAACTTTGTGCTCTTAGATTATGGCCAGCATTTACTCTAATATGTCCATGGTGTCTTTCCATTTTATAATACAGGCCTATTCAGTGATCGTTGGTGGTGGTGGTGGTGGTGGTGGTGGTGGGGGGGGGGGTCTTAATTTCAGGAGAGTTATGGATTAATTACTTGTTCTTACCTACAGTGAGAGCAGTGTGTCCAGTGGAAGTGGAAAATTTAAAAAGTAGAAAAGCTACTGTCAACAAATACCATTATAAATAGCCTACATGCGAATTTGCAGCAAATTGTAGAATTTTAAGGTTGACTTTAGTTTTCCAACAGGAGCTTCTGTTGGATTGAGTGCAGTGCTACTGATCTACTGGTCTGTGCATCGCCAAGTGACAGTTGCATTGCCGGCTCGACGTTCAGTGCACCGGAGAAAAATCATTTTCCACTCTTTGATGTATGATTACATGACATGTTATTGGCCTAGGTCATATAGGCTCCGCTAACAGCTGTGGTCTGGGACGGTAACATCATTATTTTACTCCATTAAGCATTTGTCACAATGTGAGAGGAAGCGTTCAGTTACCCAAGTTGTCATCTAGCTGTACCCATTGGTGTAAATGAGGAATGCCAACAATACTAACAAGCTGGGTTGTTTTTTTGATCAACTTCAGTGCCAATAGAGACGATTTTTTTCCACAACAATGTGACAAGCGTCTGGCGAAGTAGAATAACCAACTAAAATTGGAAATGTCAAGGCTTCTCTTTAACAGCGTCGCAGATTAGAGTCTTTACAGAGGACTGTGACAGGACACAACAGCTCCGCTACAATCAGCGATACACACACACACACACACACACACCACAGAGTGTGACATCCACTATTAGGCTGAGGATTTCATGGTCGCTGCACCGACCACAGAGACGAGAAGATGTAAAATAGGGAGAGAATGCCAGAAAAAGTGGGGGGGGGGGGGGGGACAGAAGATGGGAGACAAAGTATGATCAGACAGTATGATGTAATGTCATAGCACCTTACTGCCATATTGGCGAAGCTGCCGCCACCACTCCCAACTGATCTCGCTCTCACACACACACACACACACACACACACACACACACACACACAAAACACACGTACACACCGGCTAATAAACTCTCTGGATCTAATGAAAGATTCATGGCTGCTCTGTCCAGCCTCATGCTGCCTCATGTTAAATGCATGGCCTGCTCTTTCACTTTTCTCTCTCTCTCTCTCTCTCTCTCACTCACACACACACACACACACAAAAACCTAAGTCACAGCTACCTCAATATCAGCAATCATGGTTGAGATGTCTTGTGTAAATCAGTATTGAGCTGAGAAGGGCCTAAAAGCAGGTTCTGGGGGGAAAATGATGATTCTGGCCGGTCACCTTCTCCACCACTACACCTAAAAGAGTGTTCAGTGAGGCTCTTGTTTGGGGAGGATAACACAAAAAGTATATGCCAGTCTTAGCCAAGACAAGTGTGTGAAAGTCAAAACAGCCACTGATACGTTTCAGTTATTTAGGTCTTTGTCAAAGCAAATGATGATGAAGATCTAGATGGTTGAAACGTGCCAGCAGCTATTTTGATTTAGACACACTTGTCTTATGTGACATATTGTACAAAGAGAGAGGAGTCATCCGAGTTTCCACAACTGTATGATACAACACTGATTAAGGGTGAAAATAAACTCTCCTAGTCTGCATCAGTATTTTCTGTTAACACATTTCATACTCATTGAAACCTGGCAATATATAGCATTTTTGTGTGAGCATTATTCCAATCAGCAAATTAAATGAACATCCATTCATAAGACATGATACTATCCTATGTGTGCACATTTACAAGTTAAGGAACAGACACTATTAATATGTGTGTGAGTATTGTGCTGGTTAGATTAAAGCTCACACAAATAATGTATTTTGCAAAACTACAATTTGGAAATTGCAGAAGTTCATATTGCGATTTCATTTGTTTTTCTTTGATTAATTGTTCAGCTCTAGTTTCCATGCGTGTATATTTTTGCATTCGCATTAGAAAAGCCGAACGGCAGCGACATTTCCTCGCTACTGCAAAAACAGTTTTACGATCGTTTGAAGCGGAAAATATTTGTCGGTCCAGCACTTTTATTTGATTTTTTCCTTCTGATTTTAAGACAAAACAGCCACATATTCATCCAATACTTTGCTCAATCATTTCAATTTAGATTTGAGTTCATGCATTACAAACATGCATTTTATTACAACCTTACAACTCTTGTGAAATGTTCTATTATATTAACAGCTTACCAAAAGTACCAAAAAGAAGCACTTAGGGGAGACATATGCCTCATCCTCAACCTGATTGTGACTTATTTTCCTACTGATTCATTTTGAAGAGAGTCTTTCTGCTTTGTCATTCTGTATTGGATTTTGCCTGCCTGGGGAACAGTATTCCTTTTTGTTTTCTGCTAAATGATTTCCTCCCTTCCATTTTCTTATCACACAAGATGCATCTTGTTATATCCAAGCTTGTTTTGACTGACTAGACGCACTACAAATTGATTAGATTTTTTCTGTTTTTTCTGTTTCTGTTGCCACTGTTAATGTAGCAGAAGATTGGCATCTGCAATGATATAAACAAGGCATGATGAGTAGGGATGGGACGATATATCGAAATTCAATATATCGCGATACAAAAATGTGACAATACGCATCGTGGGGCAGAAAAATGAGACGACTTGCCCATCACAATTTCACAAGCTCTTCATCCAAATTATATTAGTTGTACTTTGTAATGACATTTTTAAATTGTTGTTGCTGGAAAGATTTGTGGCTCAGAAATAAACATAATTCTACACAGTCATACTTTGTCATTGAACTTTTTTTTATTACATCATATCGTGGTTGTATTGAATCATGAAGCCCATATCGCACATTGTATCGTGAGATAACGTATCGTCCCATAATGATGCCCAACTTGAATCCCTGGGACATTATTTTTACAATGCCTTGATAAAATCAGAGATCCCTCCATAAAAATATGGAGACAATTGGGCAAAAATGATTTTGCCCAACTCCTAACAGACACGTCTGACATTCAGGACAACAGCTGTTCTCTGAACAAACAGCGAGGCTGGAGGCTGATACTGGCAGCGCAGAGACATCTTGTATCCGTCTATGTGTCGCATGCTTACACATGCTTGCTTGTCTGTGCTGTCTAAGAAGTCAACTCTAAGTCCTCCTTCTCTTCAGCGCCGCCGTATTAACCTACAAAAGTATTCCCGCTGGTTGCCGGGTGTGAAAATCCAATGAATTAAAGCAGACCCAGCAGGCTTCGTCCCAAGAGGACAGACAGAATGAAGAATGCGAATGTCTCTAGGGCTTCCTGTCACCGCGAGGCTGTAATTACTTCAGGTCACACATGACAACATCATTAACTGGCCCACCAATAATGTCCTCCTTAGAGGACACAGTGAAGATACACAGTAAAAACCTGGTGGGAAAAACACCGCCGCCGCCACACACACACACACAGACACACAGACACACACACACACACACACACACACAGACAAGGGGCCTGGTCCATCAGTACAGGAGTAGTACAGATAAATAGCTTAGTAATTCTCATTATCATTAAGAGCCAGCCAACACCATCTAGGGGAGAGCGGGGTAAGATGAACCAGTTTTTACTCAAAACGTTACTAAACTAAAACAAATGCTTCCACCCGTCTTTCAGGATGTTGCCTTTCAGATTAACTGGTAAGAATGCAGCTAAACAAAAGACGGATGAAAATACAACTTCTTTAAAAAAGTAGTCCCTTGGTTCAATTTGCCCCAGGGTGGGGGTAAGTTGATCCTAGTAAGTGGGTAAGTTGAGCCACTGAATTATTCATGTTGGACTATGTTGTCACTTTAAAACATCTTTATTAAAAGATATTTTTTGGCTGACTTTTTCAATAGTTTTTCTCATAACATTAATAGTGAACTAGTAGTACAGTAGTAAAATGTTCTTGCATGTCATTTTGCAAACGAGTTAAATGTGACATTACAAGTAACTTTACTTGAAAAGTCTTGAAAATAAAAGATTCATCTTACCCCGCTCTCCCCTATATACATGAAACTCATCAGACATGCACTGAGGTTGCCTTGAGGCTGTTCTTGCTCTCAGACTTAACTTCGGTCAAATATGTTTCGCTCACATCTCCAAAGCTAACAGATCAATAAAAGCTGTCTCTCCTCCTTGTCAACTCCAAAATGTTTAGTTCTAGAAATACTACCACACTCTACTTCCTGGTTCAGAAAGAGGAGGAGCCAGTCAAACTTTAGGGCAAATTTTTGGGAATTTGCTAAAAATGCAGTAAATTCAAATTGACGTTACAATATACAAAGACTGTTAATTTTCACAAAAGCATGTCTCAAAGGACTCTACAGAGAACAAACCTACCTAAATCTAATCAATAATCAATCATATAGTGTACAAACAAAATAAAAAAAGGAAACAAAACAAAGCACGAGACACAAAATAGCCTGTTGGAAAGACATAACAGGCCTACCTAACCTATCTAGCCTTCATTACATATTTATTGATCAACACTAACACAACAACACTGGTTGTCTATGGGTTGTAAGTGGGCAGCGTGAACGTAAATGAGACGAATAGAAAATGCAACAAAAATGGAACCATCATGGAAAATGTAAACTTTTCCATGATGGTTCCAAATAGAAACCGTAGGTGTGATTGCATCCTATATTCACATTAATGCAATCAACAGTACTTGTAATATGTTAATGAAAACAATTGACACTTCCAAATTGTGGCATCAAGATGTCATCTCGTTCCTCCACTTCCTTCAATATATAAACGCAGCATTAGAGACTCATTATTTTTTCAAAATGCACTGTTGACACTCAGCCAGTTTAGCATTACCGTGTATTCAGACTGCATGCAAGGCAAGGCAGCTTTATTTGTATAGCACATTTCATACACTGAGGCAATTCAAAGTGCTTTACAGAGTAACAAAAAATACAGTAAAGGTAAAAAATTTACAATTAAAAAGTGCAAAAGTACAGACAAGAGATCCACAAGATAAAAGACTTAAAAAGTAAACTAGTGCAGTTCAAATCAAGTGAAATAGAAAGATAAAAGAACAGAACAAATACTCCCACTTTTAGATGCATATTGTGAGTGAACCCATATGTTTTTCTTTAATTTTCTTATCCCCTGTCCTTCCTAATTCTACTCTTGATCTGATATTTACGTGCAACATAATCAACAAGTCAACAGAAGTCCACTCATTTCCTACAGAGCTGAGCGACCAGGGAAACTCAACAAACTTGTTGGCTGAGAAAAGTTGGCCACAGCTGAACTTTTCACAGTTATCGGCCATGAACAGCCAATACGTTTTGCATGCTTCCTTATATCCCTACCGATGTGACTTTGTTCTATGAACAATAGCTGCACCTGGCAAGTGCAAAATGGACGAAGTTGATTTCAGCCATTCAAAGCTTCCTCCTACCTACAACCTTGATTTGAGAGACTACGGGAATAAACGTTCAAAAAAGGATGCTTGGAGAATGGTTGCATCCATTCTGCCATGTTTTGTCTCCTTTCATCCTATCTGGGGATTTAATTCCTTAGCCTCCTTCATCACCATCCTCATCCATACTCCTCTATCTACTGCTGTGTCTGTGCCTTCACCGGTGGTGGTGGTGGTGGTGGTGGTGGAGGTGGTGGAGTCTCTGGGGAGCTTCAGTGATCGGGTAGGCAGATCTGGACCTCTCAACACCCACACACTAAAAATAGCAGCAGCAGCAGCAGCAGCAGCAGCATGTTAACATATTGGAGAGAGCCAGCCACCCAACAGCAGCTCTTGGAGCCAGGATATTGCCCCGTAGCATTACAAGAGGGGTGTGTGTGTGTGTGTGTGTGTGTGTCTGTCCTACTTGAATTCTGTTGTCTCTTGACCCAGCCTCAGACCTATCGACCCTGTCATCAGATTAGCTTTTCTCCATACAGTAACAAGGGGGTTATCAAAAAAATCCCATTTCTTGTTCAATATATTTCAAATAACTTTGACAAGAGTCTATTAAGGGTCTCCTTCAAACTCGTGTGAAAAATGATATTTCTAACACCTTTCCAGGTGAGTGTAGGGTTCGACCAATATGAGTTCTTGAAGGCTGATACCAATATTTTTTGGATTGAAGCTGCTGATGGCAAATATTAGCACAAATATCTGCTATCTTATATAAAATATCTCGTTAGAATGAGTTCAGGTTAAGGTCTTCCCATAGACAACCAGTGTAGTTTTGATCAATTCTACATCAAATATGTAATAAATCAAACTGCATCATATCATATCAGAGGTGGACTGGAAGACATCCCATTTTTAATTAAACATTATCGACCCAACATATCAAACCGCCTTAACTGTAGGGTTGCGTGGATCTCTCCTCCATGGAAAATCAAATATTCCAGCGATAAAGAAACCAAAAACATCTCTAGCACTCGTCACAGCCATTCTTCAGCCATCTGTCTCTGCTGTCTGTTCACACACACTCTCCTCCTGTCTGTCTGTCTGTCTGCCTGTCTGAGTGACAGAGAGAAAGACAGAGAGACAGAGAGAGAGGCTGATTATGGTGTATTGTATTTGTACGCCCTGTGAGATGTATGCGTGCTTGTCTATGTGTGTGTGTGTGTGTGTGTAGGTGTGATGGGGTAGTTTATGCTGGAGGCTCGCTCCTGAACACAAAAGCGTGGTGAAACGGTCTCCTAGCAACCGTGGCCTTCGCAATTCCGTGACCCTTGGGTGCTGCACATCTGTGGTGTGTCTGGAAACTGAATACCTGCTACAGACGGCACATTATTACGCGCGCACACACACACACACACAGGCATTTGTCACACATGAATGGACAGGTAAATTTATACTAATAACAGGTGAGAACAATGCCAATCGAACTTGGGTGGCAACAAATAACGGCACCGGGACGCCTGAAAATGCGGGTCCTTGTCCCCTTCCAAGAGAACTGAGGTGCGGTTCATTAGGAGTGAGAATGCAATCCGAGCCAACTACAGGAAACCACCCCAAAACACAAGGGTTTATGGGTACAAGGAGACGGATGTTGACATCTGATAGCCAGCAGTTCCTCATGCTTGGAGAGCCTAGTATAACAAAATGAACCACTGGACTGATGCTCATATTCAGCTATTTCTTCACGTGTTCTTGAACACCAGAGAAGGTCAATTACAGCAAAGAATACAGACAAGTCCATCATGCTTAGCTAAAGTTACAGGGACTGGAATCAGATTTGTTTTGACCCCCCTAAGACGGTGCACCAGTCTGTTGCAGTAGTAGCCATTGTACTGGACAACCGAGGACAACTGTGTACAGCTCCAGCATTTTATCAAACAACTGCTTGTGGGGGTGGAGTGAGTCACGGTGTTGCAGCTGTGTAGCAGGTGTAGTAAAATGGTGCCTCTACCATGAATACATGTGTTCCATCTGGATGTACTGTATGTCTGTGCTGACACTGATGTTTGCCAATAGAGAATATATCTCTAATATTATTCTTGACAGGGTGGAATAGCCCCTGAAAAAACATTTAGACCATGGGACACTAAAACTCTTAATAAACCAGCTTTGTCCAATAACACATTTATTTAATTGAAAATTAAGATGGCACTGAACGTACTAGCATTTTTGGCAGTGGCCCATATATGTTATTATAGGAAACCCATAAATAAATTAGTAATTTATGACCTCTGTTTCTCTGTGCAAATAATAAAGCATTGCTTGCTTCAAAAGCAAGGCCTCTTCACTGTAAACAATAAATTATGTGCTCCTCTGTCGATCCACATAGGGAAAATACAAGCAAGGATCAATCACTGGCTAATCCTATGATATCTCAGGGCTAGACTGACTGCAGTATCTGCTGTGACTTTAGTTAACCTAACAACTTATGTAACGTAATAATAAGGTTTATTTATCCCCGAAGGGAAATTGTCTTTTCTCTGACTTCCCTGTGGAGGGAGGTCAGAGGTCAGAGGTCAAACGTCAGCTACAGAACAGCAGCCCTGGAGCTGGTAGGGACTCAGTGTCCTACTGAAGGACACTTCAGATGGGTGGGGGTTTGAACCTGGGTCTTCTGGTTTAAGGATGGTCTGTCTAACCCGTAGACCACCGCTCCAAAAGTAAGTAAATGACTGAAGTATGAAAATAAATAAATAAATAAATAAAACTCCAGTGGATTTATGAACCCTTAGGCTGTGAAGGCATGGTGTGTGTGTGTGTGTGTGTGTGTGTGTGTGTGTTTGTGTGTGTGTGTGTGTGTTATGACCATCTCAGGTGCAGGGTCTCCTGGGAAATGAAGAGAAACACGGCATCATCTGGTAATCAACTGCCAATCATTTCTCAGCCAAAGCGCGCACACGCATACACACACACACACACACACACACGGTCTACAAGATTGCCAAAAATAAATCCTGTGATTTTCTGGCTGAATATTGTGACTTTGTTTCATGTGGGCACAGCATGGTGGGTGCTAATGCCTTTTTCAAATGTGCAACTTGATTTGTTGGCCAGGGATTCTGCACGACACCAGAATAGCTTGTTTAGGAAGCTGTCTGAATCTCATTTCCATCGAAGAAAAAGAAACTGCAGCTCCTTATGATTTGGAGAGTGCAGTAGTTAGGCCTAATATTAGGGACAGGAATTTTGACTAATTTCTCTGATGTTTGGAAGAAAGATAGTGTTAACAAATAGTCTTAAAATAGAAATGTGCAGCACTTCATCTGACAAATCTGCTCAAATTGGGGAGGATGACGTTATTGACAACTTGTATAAAAAGGTTTGGCCAGCTTCCCCTGGTGCATCTTCTTCAAAATACACCAGTGTTTTTGAATTAAATATGGTTTCAAATAACACGAGTAGAATGGTTGGATGCCAGTTTGAGTTGGAAGACTCTGCGAACAATTTCTATTAGTGATGTAACGAAATTAAAATCCTTCAGGCGAGGCCGAAGCTGAATTTCAGGAAACACTGGGCCGAATACCGAATACAGAATACCAAGTGTCAATTTGTTTTTGTACCATTGCATGAATTAAATCAATCAAGTTGCTTTTGATTCATGCTTTGCAATGAAATTAAATTACAAAACTACAAGGTGATGAAAAAAAACGTTTTACTCTTGAACAGTCAGTCCATTAAAGAGGACATTATTCCAAAAAAACTGAACTAAAAATAAATAAATGAATAAATATACAAACAAGTAACCCACAAAGTATTGTGCACTCCTCTCACAGGTTTTGGTATAGGGCCAAGGGACTTTTATTCTGAAGGGCTGTGTGAACTGTGCGTGCAGCAGCGTAGCAACAACGCCATCATAGCATTAGCGCAGCTATTTAATGCACTAGTCGTTTCAAGTAATAATCCGCAACATTTTTAAATTAATACATGTCTGTCTTGCTACTCTCTATGTGATTGATATAAGACAACAGTGATTCAACCTATATCCAGTTCATGAAAGCTTGTACTTTTGCTGTTCCAGACACCCGGACTCTGGTAGCTCTTTCAGAAGAAGAATAGAAGAACTGAGTAGTTAGCATGAGCAGCGATAGCCACCATGGCTGAACAGACAAAGAACACTGTCGCAAAGAGTCGTCTTTGCGTCAGTGATGTAAAACACTACCACTAAGGGAGTCAAGGGGTCACCAAAGACATTAAGTTTCAAATTCTACTGGTAGTAGCTTTAATTGTGTAGCCCCACTATATACAGCTTTAATCAGCAGCGCACACAAACACACAGACACTGATCACACACATTAATCGTGCGCTAGTTTTACTCGCCACACTATTGATTATGGGGGCTTGTTTTTAAGTGGCTCTGCGCTGCCTGAATACAAAGCAGCACAGTTGAGTCTGTCAGTGTGACCCCTACGACCTCACTGCCTACACCCTGTGGACCAATCACAAGCATTAGTGGCAGTAAAGAGGGGCAAGGCCTGGATGGGCTGGATTAAGAGGCCTGGCAGGAGGAAAGCCCTCCAAGTCTCCAGGGGACATATCAGTAGATCAGTCACACACGCACTGATGGATCCTCACGGAGAGCAGGAGCAGGAGGAAGAGAGAGAGAAAGTGGAGAGAGAGGTAGGAGAGGAAGGGGATTAGATACAGAGGGGGAATGAGGAAGGACAAAATAAAGAGCATGGACCCATTGTCACTTTTCGCCAATCTGTTTTGTTCCATGCCTTGGTGGAATTGATGTTGAAGAGGTAACTCATTTACAATCATTAACAGAAAACTGTTGTTGCACTGCTCTCTATGGGCTGAAACTGTAAAGCATGTTGCACTTGTGGCCACACCCCCATCAGTGATGTTAAAGCAAGGCTGCGGTCGAACAGTCTTTTTTGCTTAGGAAGGTTCCTGAGTGAAATGACCCGGAAGTATCTAAGTGGCAGCCATGATAAGAGCTGGTCGAATTCTCTACATGCTAAGGAAAGGTGCTTCAATGCTTCCTTTCTTATCTCCTTTAGCATAGGGTACACTAGACCATCCTTTACGAAAGGAAAGGAGATAATGCCGTCCCACAATTCCTTGCGGCAGCAACATTTAAAGCGACGCACCATTTGGCCGTTCACAAAAACAAATGATCAACATGACCGACAAGGGACGCAGATCATCATGTAAGTTACCGTTGCTTATCAAGCATTTTCCATCTTATGCCATAACTTACTAATATGCTTATATGTTTTGAACTTTCAACAATATGTTAAACCCATAGGCGAACTATGAACCTTACGCTACTGTTGTAAAATGATCTCACGGGGCGAAGTATCTAAGATGCGCTTTTAGTAGTCCATTTTCGGAACATTGTAGTTTCACCACGGCAGACCCACGTCAATAACATCCGCCGTCGCATAATTACGTAGCCTAGTGTAAATGCAGTCGGATTCTCTTAGCACCGCGGTTGTCTTTTCCTAAGTCCTTATGAATTCTCCTTCACATCTTTCCTTGACCTCATGACGTTTTCCATCGAGGTCAAGGAAAAGTGGTTAGGAAAAGACATAGGACGTATTTTTTTTGACTATTCGACCGCAGCCAGGTGTTCTGCATAGCTGTCAAAGGCAAAACACCTGCTTTGACATCACTGATTGGGAACATGTTTGAAAGTTTCATCCCATAAGGAGTAGTGCAACAACAACTTTCTATGTGATTTAGTGTTGATTTATTCTTTAAAGCAACTGTTAAACAAGTGATGCACTCATTCCATCCTTATCCTTAAACATTTAACATCCGAATATTGTCCTGTCAGGCGTATGTGTTAATAGTGTTACTACAGTATTTTAATACAGTATTTTTAACCAAATGTCAAAGCTTACAAATTACGTTACTTTTATTGAGTTTATCTCGCTGCTTTTAGTTTTTGAATCCGCCCAAACATTTCTTTGAGATCTGCTGGCGTAATGGCACCCGGCATTATTGAATTTAATTATTGAACACACATAGTTTGGTCAAGTGGGGCCTCCATACAGCTCAATACTGCACAGAAATTACCCTACAGGAGCAGAGGCCTTTATAAAAGCTGTAGCTGTGAAATAACGGGGGTAGGGGGGGGGGGGGGGGGGGGCGGTTCAGGTATTGCCATAGTTTGCAGAATGGTTCTGAATAGAAAAAATAAAACTGTGATGTATTGGTGTATCGTTTTTCTCACCCAGCCCTACTGGACAGCCTGTCACACACACACACAGATACACACACACAGTTACTGGTGCTCTTATCTTATGTAACATGTCATCAGCTGGTGACTGGCGTGTGGCATAAGGACAAACATCTCAACTGCTGAATCTCCCATGATGCTGAACTTCAACCCTAACCCCCACTCCTCAGGGAGCAAAGGAGTGTCAGTGAGCCTTTTATTTTGCTGACATCCCTCCTTCCTTTCCTCCCTGAATCTGTCCATCACAGCATCCCTCCCTCTCCTGATGAGCAACCGCATTCGCATCCTGTCAGCCAATGCCCATGTCAGTATCATTAAAGTTTCATCTAGTTTAATCTAATGTCTCTGCCTGTTTCCCTGACTCTCTCTTGGTTCAGCCTAATTGCCCTCCTACAATGAAAACTGGGATTGGGGGGGGGGGGGGGGGGGTATTGATCGGTCTCCTTCCATTCATTCGTTCGGCCATCAGTTAGTGTCACGATAGCATACTTTTTACTTACTATTTAAAGATTCAATACTACTACAATATCACGAAAAAAGGACCATCAAGAAAAACCATCAAGCGATGTGTTTCCACATTAACTTGGGCAGCTTTGCAGCAGCTTTTGCACAAGAGGTTTGATTGTCGGTTGGGTGTTTGTCTTCGTCGGCTCACTAAGCCAAATAGTTCCATATTGGCGCCTGTTCAAGACATGGTGGACTGATGCTGCTGAATGTTTTATCTGCTTGACTCCGACTGCTGCAGTACACTATCAAGAGCCAGACTGACACTGTTTATTCCAGTGCTTCTTCTTTTCTTCTTCATTTTCAAAATTACAGCGATTGGCCCACAATTACAGGTCAAAACAAGGCGACATATTTGTTACGGATTGGCGGGACTACATGATTCGTGGGGTTGTTTACTGTTGCCTTGTTCCGCACTGTTGCCATATGGTTGTTTCTCAACTAGCCCCCCAGGGTTACATAAGGAGGGATGGAAGGAGGGATAAGAAGGAAAAGATGCAGAAGGGTTAAGGGCCAAAGAAAACGGGGGAGCTGGTTAATTGTGTACAAATCAAAGTGCTCCCCACTCCAGCCTCCTGTCTCGCTCTGCTGCCTCCCGCCCCACCCCATCCCACCCCATCCCCCGACAAGAACAATGCCTGACGGGGGGACATTTCATTTCCACAAGCTGTCAGCATCTTAAGTGTGTGTGTGTGCGTTTGTGTGTGTGTGTGTGATCTCCACATAAGGCTGATTAGTTCTTCAACAGCAGCATGGCTAATTAAAATTGCCTCCTACTTGTTAACAATTCCTCCCCCTTTACCGACGCCCCCCAATCCCCCCCCCCACGACTTCAAACTAAACCACTCCAGCTCCACCGTAAATCCTGCCTGACTGGAGGCCTTGGTGATTCATGGCTAATTCATCCTGCCAAATACACATTAACGCAGTCTCCCCGGACCGAGACATACCAAGAAAGTCATATCAACCACCAGAGATTCAGTCACACGCCCCTACAGGAAATGGGGTTCAGAGAGACAAATTTAGCCTAAGTAATAGAAAAAGGATGCCAGGGAATTAAGCAGTAAGGGACAAGTCCAAAATGTGTTTAGAACAGCAGATACAATGAAAAAAAACATGTTTTGCTTATCATACTACTAGGCCTGGGCCGATATTCCCGGCACCCCCCCGCTATAATATTGTATATCGTGATATTTGGCGGGACAGTGTCACAATATAAAATTTGGGATATCGCCCAAGCCTACATACTACTAGCTAGTGTTGTCATAATAAACAAATTTAAAATACTACTTCAATATAGTTGCAAAAGATTGAAAAGAAACGTGTCATTGCATGGTCAAAAAAATAACACTGTACTTGAGACATTTTCATACTTTTTAAAACCTTACATTTTGATTATTTCTGTTTTTTAGGCCTGCGATTTTTAAAATATCCTGTGATTTTGATTCTGAAATATGTTTGTGTACGTGCATGGTTTATGGTAATCTAAATGTTGCTTGTTGCAGCAGAGGTCATATTCAGTTCCTCCCTGCCACATATCAATACCCCACCAACAAAACCAATCAATAACCCACCAGTGACAGACCCATCTATGAAAACATAGGACCCCTGTGGTGATAAAAACTAGTGCCTGACCGATACATCATTTCTCAGTCTAATACCTCCAACTGGGGATCAAAATCCAGAATAGATCATATATTACTCCATAATTTATTTTGCGGTATCATTTCACTCGACCCGTAGATCACTAGAACCCCTCTCTGGATCAAATTTTCAACCAGAATTTTAGAACATATATTCTGGGAATTAGTTAAGAGTTGTTCAGTCTTCTCAAAGATCTAATGGACACAGTTTGGGTAACGCAAACTATAAAGCCGAGTCTACATTTGAAAGTGGTTTTCCTGTAGAAACGATTAAATCTGGAATATGAGAGATGGCATATTTGCGGTGCTTTCAGTTTTACTTCTCTCCCTCTCTAACATAAGCGAATGGAAAGTGGTAAATGGGACATGACAGGCTGACAGGCAGAGCTTAGTGTGGGCAGCAGCACCGAGGCTGAGCAAGCAGAAGGCAGGAATGGGGGGCGGGGGGGTGATAGAAGAGCATTAAGAAATGAACAAACAACATGGTAGAACAACAGTTTAATAATGTTGACCCTCGACAGTGTTCTACAAAAAGCATTAAAAACATCACTGTTAGGGCTGTGTGGAAAACAAGAGCCATTTGAGGGTCCTAATGTGCCACCACGATCACCGTGATATATTAAACATAACCTGTTATGCTAATGAGGTTATTAATTAAGCTAATTAAGGCATTGCAGTGTTTCCAACAAGCCATTGCAATTTTACTGTGTTTAAAAACTGTATGATTTACTTTCCAGTTTAGTAATGAGCTGTTGTGTTAAGCACTGTGCGTCGGTATGTAAGTAGGCAGATGAATACAGGTTAGGCAATTGAATGCAAATAGTAGCCTAAATTACAGAAGGTAGATGAAACCCTCTGTCTCAGAAGACTGAGTTACAAATGTAAACTACTCTTATTTTCCACTAAACTGGAACACAGATTGTAGTGACTACACAGAAAGCTGCAGACAATGCACCTTAACTATGACTTAATTTCATTGTATAATGGCCTGTTGTGGATTAATTACTTGTCCTTATCTACAAGAGAGAGGAGTGTGTCCAGTGGAATCCAATGGTCTTTGCACTGCACTCATGTTCACCTTATATCGGAGTGTTGGTCACAACCAGAGGCTCTGATGGAATGGCTGCAATGCAACAGGAGCTAAGGATCGCATTGTCGGTAGGTCGGTCGCTCTGTTCACCACTTTATGGTCACGCGGGTGAAAGTGTGCCGCAGGGAGTTAGATTGCCGACTCTCAATTGGGAGATCCGTGTTCGATTCCCAGCAGGGATGCTTCCACAAAATTCAATGTCGCGGGCTGTTAGACTCTTCGTCTTGTTGATACCAACATTGCACTGTGCCACCCGATTTGTATTGACACCCGTCCCTAGGGCGCTAACCGGCCATTTTGGTCATGTCATGGTGAGCCACAAAATTACCAGGTGCAGTTTATAAAAAATCTGCTTGCACCCAACAAATTTATCACTTCACCTGTGCAAGGTCACTGTCCGGTAAACATCAGGTTTTGGTGTCAGTCCCTCAGAATGAAAGAGCGAGGGCTTCTTTCTAGAGCCGCCATTTTGCACCGACATTCAACAATCATACAAGGAGAAATCCATTGTAGGAGAGAGACCAATTTCTCCACCAACAGTAGCCTCAATAGACCAGAATGCAATGTAGCCACAAGACATGATGTGTTTTGAGTAAGGGGTGTGGCCGCAATCATAGACACACCCCAATGTTCACCAACTAGTTGGTTAGCTAGGTATCTTTACATGCCCATATGCCCACCTTTGATTAAAAGCAACAAGTTCATGCCTGTTCTCTGGGGGTTGTCGGAGCATTTTGGGAAATGTAGGAAATCTGACTGAAGCAGCAGTAGAGTAGGTACATCAGAAAAGTAACTTACGACACTTCATCATAAAATAACTTTATTGATGATATAGAACAGTGTAGAAGGATCTGAGGGTGGATTTTTCCTTTATTGCTGGGACCCAAAATTCCAATAGGTTCCCACATAAATAGCAGCACTAGAGTAAATCCAATGGGCATAAGGTCCAGGCTGAGAGACTGCTAAAGCTGACAAACAGTGACACTTTCCCAGTCTTGCATTTATGTTTGTTCTCCATTTTATACACCGAGTACAGCTTGCTTTGCTCGTTTCTCTACCACTGGACACACTCACACTCACACACACACACACACACACACACACACAGATTTGGGAGCCTCTAGGGGCAGCTCTTCAGACAAACACATTTACACAATAATCCTATTAAGAGAGAGAAAGTGCTCTCTCTCCCCCTCTTCATCCGTCAATACTCCCTCTATCTCCCTCTCCCCTCCCTCTCTCTCGCTCCATCCGATGTCAATGCCAGTCGATGCGCTGCTACGTCCGCTCACTTTCATATTCAAATTCAAACATGCTCCGCTGCAGCCACGAGCAATCAGCGTCCAACAATAGAACCGAAGAGCTCGATAGTGCAACGCCGTGTCACATTCACTTTCGACCAGAAACCGATGGAGGTGACATGATGTTCCTGCTAAGCCCATATTCGCCCCGCGCTGCCACTGCTTTTCCACTGTTCAGCTTGTCAATATTCCCTCATAGCTTTGTCTCTCTGAATCATTCCAACATTACTTCACTCTTTTTTTCCCACTCTCCATCCTCCGCCCCACCCCCCTCCACTCAGCCCTTTGCCAGGCCAGATAGGAGCTAATGGCTAAAGATTAGGGCTGCACAACACAAACAAAATATTGCAGATGCTACAGATGCAATATGACATGCAGTATCATTTTAAGTAGGCTAACTGGTAACCCTTTCATGTGTCTTGAAGTGAGAACCTACAGTGGTAGACTGCAAGGTTTTTCCTGTATAGGGAATTTTTCTCGCTACTGCCAAGTCGTTCCCACAAGCTCCAAAGTCAAAAAATGCTATTTGAATTAGGATTCCGATATTGGCCTTTTATTTAAAAAAAACAAAAACAACAGATATCAGACAGTAAGTGTAAGTGAAAATCTTGCATTTGCCTGCTATCCTAACATAAATATGAAGGCTGTCAAAGCAAATTTCAATACGTAGGCTATTTCAATGTCAAAAAATCATAACAAATTCAAACCCCAACCTACCAATCAGATACACCAAAAACTCTTTGTTTTTTTTGTTTTTTTACAACTGATTGAAGTGAACGCATTAATGGCTCCCAATGCCTTGGCTCCATAGACTCTTGCCCTGTATTGCTCTTGTGGTATCTCACAATCTCTTCTGATAGCCGGCTAGTTTGTTTCTAGCTAGTGGCATCATGGCAGAAAACACCCAACCTAACTACTCCTCCAAGCCATGTTTGGAAGACATTTGGATTCCCATAGTAAAAGGCAAGAGAGCACAGCAACACCGACTCAAATCTTTCAAGAAACTGAATAACAGAAAGACCACACACTGTCAATCAACTCTGGACAGAATATCTCTTTAAAACGCATTTAAAATGGTCACTGTGCCCTGCTTTCATGTTTCAATAGTAAGTACATTTTATCATTAATATTCAATTTTCAGTCAAATTTGAATCATTTCAGTCAGTTCATAGTCAAATTTGATTGTAAGGGGCAACTGACAGTTCAAATAACTATATGGTATTAAGCTGTCCCGCATCAGACTACCCACTGAATTCCAATCTCCTATTATTCTAGTATTTCTGGTCTACAAAAAGGCATGTCTGCCAGAGGGTTAGGGCTTCTTATTCTCACTAGTCCACTCACCGATTACATGTATGAAAAATTAAGAGCTCATATTGCAGCCTTGTAAAAACGCTTGTCCTTTCATGTCACAACATCAATAGGAACTGAATATTTTGTTCAGTCCTTCATGTGGATAATAAGGGAGGGGGAAGCAGAAGAAAGATGGAGCCCAGGAGAGAAAAACACAACAACCCTGAGGTGCATATCAACATTTTATTAAGCCAACATCCTGATGTGTTACCGCTCAGTAAATGCTTCTTCTACTGCACGAGCATACGCACACGTACAGACGCCCACTCCCTACACGCACGTACACACTGTGCGGGAAATAAAGCTGCAGAGAAATAACTGAGCCGCCCGAAATGAGTGATGAACAGAGATCGGTAGGTATTTAGCAATCAGTGTCTCTGCTAATGTTAAATTGTTTGTTTGGACAAGGATGTAGCGCTGCATTGTCATCTCTCAGCTGTAACTGTATCTTGTGTGTGTGTATGTGTGTATGTGCAGGGAGGGGGGAGGGGATTCAGTATCAAGGCCATGCCTAGGGACAGGACAGGAACAACACAATGACAGAAAGGTTCAAAGGCACTGTGGTTCAGTAGACTAGTAACATGATGACGCAACATGGCCCACCTCAGGAGGAGGACCAGCTGCCATGACTCATACATATAGGTCATACGTCTGCATGGCTCCCATGAGGATAGTTTTCATCAACACTGCAATCACCTCAACTCAAACCACTGACCTACTGCATGCATTAATCACAACCAAGGACGGCTGTTACACTGAAAGCCAGTTCAGTCCAAGCTGCTCCATAGGTTGATTCTTAGCAGGCATACACCAAGGTTTTGGGAGATTGTCCCACTGGTCATCTTAGCCATTAAGTGATGAGAACATACACACCAAAATCCATCCATGAGTCCCTGGTAGATCATTGGCTCCGATGTTCCATGCTAATACTTTAGCATACACTAGTTGTAGGGATGAGACGACATGTGACAAATCTTTCCAGCAACAACAACTTAAAAATGTCATTCCAAAGTGTAAATAATATAATTTGGATGCAAGACTTGTGAAATTGTGATGGTCAGGGCTGGGCGATAAATCGATTTTATCAATTAATTTGAATTTATGGTTTAGGACGATGTGTAAAAATGAAAATCGAGATTCACTTTAACCTGGGTAAATATGGCACGGATCGCTCTCTGTCAATCAAGCCCCACCGCTTCCCTGAGCTTCCGCAGTCGATAACAACACCCACCGAGATTTCCGCTCAGACACAAACACAGTAGCAAGACAGCAGCACACGCTTCTACAAGTGAGGAGCTCGTTTGGAAGTGGTTCGGTTTTTCAATGTCCGATGTCGAGCGAACCACTGTCCGTTGTAAAGTTTGTCTAAAGTCTGTGGCAACTAAAGGCAGCAGCGCGACAAATTTATTCCAGCATCTCCGACAGAGGCACGCAGTCGAGTAGAGAAGTGTGTGGCACTGCGAGACACAGGAGCTAGTGGCAGCCCCCAAACGGCTGCTAAAAAGCAGGTAACATTAGCGGCATCATTTTCCTGTGGCATCCCATATGATAAGAAGGAGCCCCGGTGGAAAGACATTACCAATGCGCTGGCGTTTCATATATTTTTCATACACTTAGTTTGTTTTTCAGAAAAAAAAATCGATTAAACTCTTAAATCAGGTGTAAGTGTAAAAAAAAATGTGCAAATTATATTTTTAGGCCATATCGCCCAGCCCTATGGTCAAGCCGTCTCATTTGTGATTACTATAGCAGAATAAAATGTTGCTAATATTGCGATTCATTTTTCTGCCCCACGATACATATTGTCAAATTTTTGTATTGCGATATATTGAATTTCGATATATATTGTCCCATCCCTACTATGTTAAGTAATACTAGGCCACTGGTATTATCCAAAGTGAAAGGACTGACAGAGCTGGATTTATGAAATCTGTTTTCTCTTTTCTAAAATTCCATGTTATTTTGCTCAATTCCTGTTTTTTTCAGTTGTATTTTTTGTGGAATCTGATTTTTTGTTTTTATTATGCAATTATGGATTTTTTTTCTCATTTGACTCATTTTTACTACCAAAAAAGTGTGTGTGAGTGACTGCCATGTGTGACACCTTCCTTCAAGACCCTTAAATTACATTGCATGCAGGCAGTGCGGGTGTAGCATTTCTCTGAGTGCTATTCTAGGTCTTAAGGTGGATCTTTGACTTGCGGTGTGCTGACAAAATCTGCAGAACAGTTGAAATAATTTGGGAATTGCTGTACTCTAAATTTTGGAGTATTTGCTGTGTTTCTAAACTTTTTAGATGCTACAATCGTTTTGTTTCCTGGTGGTTGTTTTGACATCTTCCTGTTATCCACAGGAAGAAGAAACATACACCATCAAACAAAAAATGGACCCAGAAATGCAAGGTACATCAATATAGCTTTTTAAAATAGTCCGTCTTTAAGGACGGGTTTTTCTTTAAATGACACATCTCGTTATCTATCCGGCAATATGTGGGTCATCACCACAGGAATGAATCTGATTCATGATGGATGGTAAGAAGTGTAGGACACATGGTAAACTAATGTAGTGCGAGCCAACTTTGTAACAACACACGCAGAGATGTTTTTAATTATTATTCAGTGGAAAGGCTCAGCAAAAGATGCATGATAAATATTTTACTAGGCTGCATAAAACCATCATATTCCATTCCTTCATTAGTGCTTTTCAAGTGTAGTAGTGGTTCACAGTCACAGCAGGATGTAGCCTAAATGTTTGTGGGGTGGCCGCCAATTGGCCCTCAATAATTTTGAATGCTGAATTGGCTTGATCATATTTAGCCTAAATACAAAAATAGTTAACAGGTGGTTGACAAAATACACAAAAAATAAAGGTTTAATTAAATGCATAAATGAATATGTTAATACTTTTGACTGTATGCTATTGATTTGACCGTTTTTGTTATTTGAATAATTATGCTAGCATATTAGTGAAAGATATATACATTCTACTTTCCATCATAAGGCAATAAAAATTCATATCCATTCCATGCCTTTGGCATTTCACAAAATTAAAAAATGGAAAAATACCAAGTTTGGTTGTTTGCATTTAGTGTTGGAACACTGCATACAAATTGCGTGCTAATAATTCAGACCTGAGCCTAAGCCCATTGTTAGAGGCTGTTGGCTCACACACACACACACACAGGCTCTGTGTAGGTACTTAGCAGACCCACTTAGACCTGGCTTGCCTCCCAGTTAGTTTCCTCTTGGAATAAGAACATTATTTGGCAGATGAGTCTGCTATTGGCTATCTGCTTTGGTCCAAAGTTGGGCAACATTTTTTTCTTCCTCGCATCTCGTTTTGAAGCAGCAGTTTCGCGCATCCTGCTGAACACCACTTGTTGCAAGATCCTTTTGAGGCTTGTTGCTTTCACTCTACTTCTTCTGCAGAACGATGGTGGGTACAACAGCGCTCCTGACTGCCGCCCTGCTGGTCAGAGTTCCATTTAGCAACCAAAAATAGAACATGGGAAAATCTCAGAGTTGTAAATCATGTTTTACAACACCAAATTGTAATTTGTTGGTTCTGACGGCTTTGGTGCTCACCAATTACACTTTGGTGGCTGACAAAAAATCCTATATGCAGGAAAAACCCTAGGTGGGCCGACCTGTTACTGGCTGCAGCTGCACTTGCAAGCAATGCACTCTGTAGTCTTTGCAAAGTTGCGATGGAAACCGCATTTTTATTCAACCCCCCTGAGCACAAACCACACAGTAATGCTGAAATACAAGGCCTATATGTCACTAGGTGGGTATAGGGAAAATGACAAGAGCATATGTGACAGCTATGGCAGTAGCTTGGTAGCTCAAGCAGGGTGATATGAATATTTCAGCCACATGTGTTAGCAGAACACATGAGCTAACTGCCCCACCCTACCCACCCCGCTCCTAGGATCAAATGTCAAGCTGGGCTTATAGACATGTGTGTAGCAGGGAGGCCTCATGTGTGGGTTGGTAGGTGGATTTGGCCTTGGAGTTGAGTATTCACCATTGAAGGAATTAACAAAAAGTCATACACTAATAATTATGAGCACATACTGTACCCGTTAGGCCCTGAAATATGTGGTATGTGTGCTTATCTTTGCTCGTATGTCCCATCTATACCGACAGGCATTCTCCCATTATACAACTGAAACAAGTGAGTCATGTAAGAGCAGCTACAGATGTCTATTGGGATTTGTGGGCGGGCGGTAAGTGTTTCTACCTTGCTGCACAGCTGTGTGGGACAGGAAGGTCAAAAAGATGGCTGAGACATAAGGGGGAATCTCTGCTACTGTGCTTGCTGTAGTTTACACCAATGCCTACTGCTAGCTTCCAAAATAAAAGCCATAGCTCATCCTGCAAAGATTTCTTCTTCTCCTTGAAATATAACATCAAAAGGAAAAATCCACCTTAAAACACTGTTAAAAAAAAAGCAGCTATTGGCATGTACCTTGCACACTAATGCCTAGACTGAACGACCTCAAGATGTCACTGTCATTCATTCGTATTTACTTGCCTCTCGAGTACGAACGGGACCAACAGGGTTAAACATTGGCGGAAATCTTCACCACATACTGGGTGACAAGAAGTAGCTGATCAAAAACTAGTTCTGGTGTGATGCCTTCCTCCATATGTGAAAAATCAACCCCTCCTAAGTTCAACTTTGTAGTCAAAATCAACTTAGAACGACTCACTTCATGTCCAAGTCCAGCTCTTGCCCTACTGCACAAGTGCTGTAGAAAGAAATGTATTTGCAAGCCATATGTTCACATCAGGGGAGAATTTGGGACAAATGTTCCACATGCGATAATAGGGACCTACGTCTAATAATTTATCATCACTGGCCAAACAATAATATATTGTCAGTCATCAGTCCTTGTTCCACTTTGTCCCCAATTGGTAAATTATAATAGTGCATCTACTCACCATGCATGAGGGTTTAGCCCAGACCTGCTTGATAGAAGTCTGATAAACATGAATTGGTTTGCATAATGCTTCAAAGCCCTCTGGGCAAAACCTCCAGTAGTGATTTACATAAGGTTGAATGACCCCCGCAACACAAATTTAACAGCCATCAATTATTAACTTAGGATAATGAGCTTGCTGTTGGGGAAGAACTGGCATTGTCTATTATATTCTACATGCCGCCCATAGCTTCACTCCAAAGGCAATAGACTGAATGAGAAATGTACAACGTTTTTACATCTCCTGCTTTGCACGGCAACGTAACAGGAGTTGAGAAGGTACTGGGCTGTGTTTTAGCCCCGATACGTGCCGTTCCCTCTCCTCAGGACAGACCGTAACGCCAAATGAATCTGGGGGTTTCATATTGCCTTGGAAATTGGCAAGGGAACGTACCTGCCAGAACGTGACTTAAGACATTTTCCGAATTAATGGGACCCACTCTTCAATTCGGCATACATCCAATACACCAAACGGCACTTATTTCAATAAAATGTCCACTTTTACAGTTGGTTTTTGTCCACCGAAATACACAGTGGTGGGCGGTAGCGAGCAGTGAGGACAGTTCTAAAATTTAGATTTTACATAAAGAAGTGCTGTCTGGTAGACCAAATGTATGCCGAGTCCCCCAGAGCAAGCTCACGATTCAGAAAATGTTGTAAGTCATGTTTTATGATGTACATATATTTGCCGAAAAGCAAGGCCACATTAAATTACCAGAATTTTAATGCACTTTAGCGTGCCGTTCCCTCCATGCGTGAGAGAACGGCACGCATCAGGGCAAAGACTGAATGAGTAATGTAAAACACTGTGCATATTACGCTTTACAGCGCTACATAACATGGGGTTAGAAAGGTAGTGGGGTAGTGTGTGATTTCCAGAGGCTCTCCTCCTGGGAGGCGCCTCCATCCATCATGAGCAGGGATGCTGCGAGGGAGGATTTGGATAACCTAGCCAGCCAAGCATCAGCCCACATCGATGATGGGTCCATAAGTGGGTTAGCTTCTAGCATAAAGCTAGATGAGCAGGTTAGCTGCATTCCAGCAAAGACGAGACGGGGATTCAAACCGACAGGTGCAACAGCATCATCATCCAGCCGTACACAACCTCCTTCCTAACTAACGCCACCATCCACCTTGATAAATGTCCAAAAAATGTCCAAGCCAACAGCTGAAACCCCAGTGAGCTGACGGAAAACAAGCATGAATATATGTTATTTTTCATTCTGTAATATGTTGAATTGTGTGAGCGAAAGAGTGGAGAGCTAGCTACCCGCTTCACCACAGCGACCAAACCAACCGCTGTTAGCCTCGGCGCTGGCTGCCTCCCTTTGCTTTGAGATGAGGCATCAAATAAAACAGCAAGGGGGGAAAAACAGCATGTATGTTTTCACACTCACCTCTCTGCCATTTTCCCAACGGTTCTTAGTATCCGTATAGAATATATCCCACAACGTCTCCCATGTTTCCGAAATTGCGGTCGCCGCAGTCAACGAGACACTCCTTCTAGACCAGTGTCAAGCTAGCTACAGTATAACACACGACGTCCGGTTACAACCTTCAAAATAAAACCCGTATTGACGAACCAGTTTATGTGTTGCAACGTTTGGATGAATACAAAGTACCATACAGAAAATAAACAATATATTTAAGGGGGGATCTGTAATGAAAGAAAACACCATTGTTTGGAAGAAGACTTGGAAGAATCTCTGTCTTGGAAAAAGTACATTTTAACCATTAATGCAGTGGTAAATAACACAGTGGGTAAACTATGACGTCCAGTCAGTGATCATCATAAGGCAAACAACCACAAATATAAACGACAATCAATTATATTTTCAGAAAAGCACAGATTTCTGTTTTTTTTTTTCCTTTAAAGACCATATCATAATAACACCTACACCAGTTTGATATTACTTGCTATGATGTGTACTATGAATTAATGTCATAAAGATTCTTGTTAGCCTCACAGGGTGGGTCAACTCTATTCTGCAAATACATTAAATAGAATAAATAGATTAAATAGAATAAATTCTGCTCTATCTTGCAAAAGTCAATTTTATCCCATAACAGTAGCAGAGTTGTTAATAAAAGTTATAGTATAGGAGCTCCAGTGTCAAGCCAGCCTGAATAATCCACAATTGAAATGCCCTGTGTTTGCCATATAAATAGGGCCATCAAATATACACAGCACAAGTGAGCATGTCTATGCTTTTATTTTGAAAGCAAAATTGAATAACTTCTGGTATTAGTCTAGCTAACTCTGGCTAGCTTGACGCAGCTGGGAATGAGCTCTGCTAGTATCAAGTCATGATGCATTCATGTCAAATGGGAAAGATGGTAAATACGAGCACTCACTAGCAAATACTATTCACCACAGTTTTTAGGTGGTAAATTCATTCATTCATTCTCTTTACCGACTACTGGTAAATACTACGTTTTACACTTTGGCAAAGGACACAGATACTAAACTGTAGTGTAGGGAAGGATATATTAATTTCAAATAAAACAAAAAATATATATATATATATTTTTTTTATTTTATTTTTTTTTTACCACATTTTGTGATCACAACGTTTAGAATGCCATGGCAGGACAAAACTACTGGCTGGATGTTTGGTTTGCTGTAAAACACGAAGTTAAATATTTCTTCACTAAGTTCATGTGTGTCAAGAGTGAAAAAGACGACCAGGAGCAACCAAAGCCTAGAGAAAACTACAACCATGGCATCTGGGCGGTTTCAAAATTGCACCACTTTGTCCCCTGTGTGTAGTGCATTTACCTGGAGTGCTGGAATTCTGATGCTGGAACATGTGTTGCTCTGTGAATGCTGCGCCCTCAAGTGGACACTAGCAGAACTTCATCTGAAGCCAATAGCCTTTCCTGCCTCAGCTGTTTTGATTCTTCTACATAATAATCACCACTCTCTTACACTAAAACAATCCTGCTTCATAAATACTACTACTACTACCAATACTAATGTGAATACTAATGTTTCTAGTAATAATAGCTTTTGTTAAGACAGAATTACAACGAATTCTAGGGTCACAAGCAGGGTTAGACCCATTAATCCCAACGCAGCTTTATGGTCGTATGCAAAAGTATGCAAAGTAAGTATGCAAAAATATGTTAATTATTGCCATTATCATGGGCTTCAATGGAGACATTTAGTATTGCATTGTCTTAATGCTGTTTCAGAGGCTTTTCCACCCTGACAAGAATACACTTCTTGGGGAAACACTCAATACTTGTAATTCTTTTTCATTTTTTGGCATGAAAATTGTCAGCTTGGAAGACATCATTCCAATTCTGTTGCTTGTGTCATATTGCTCTCTCATTCTCCATTCTTCTGTAGAACAACTCATACTCTCCCATATCTTGTTACTGTTGAATTGCACCTTACTTATGGAAGCGATAGAGCTGTAATTCAAAGGGTTATGATTGGTTTTTTACCGGTTCGTTTTTAATCTATAACCAATGATGGCTTCTCTGGACACTAAGACACACATTGCAGAGGAAAAGCAAGTCAACGCTGACTCAGCCAGGAAGTGTGTCATGGACTATCACATGGACCAGCCTCTCTAAAATCCTCCCTTGTCACCGTTAAAGCTACATGTCACCACACAGGCTGATTTGTAATGAATGTTTGATTTTTTTAAAGATTTATTTTTGGCATTTTTATGCTTTATTCGACAGAGTTAGTGAGAGAGAGACAGGAAGGTATGGGAGAGAGAGAGGGGAGGACATGCAGCAAGTGACGCGGGCCGGAGTCGAACCCGGGTCGCTGCGGGAAGGACTGATGCATCGCCTTGTGACCAGACTTCAGTCATCAGAGAGAATGATTTGATTGGCCATGGCTCATGCCAAAGCCTGCATGAGTAAAACCACCGAGCTGGAGTACTTGATGAATCCTAACCCTAATCCAGTTCACCTACTTCAAACAGGTTTCCATAATGCATTAATTGTATAACTTCTCCTTTTTGCAATGTTAGGTCAGGGTATTGAAGATGGATTACTTCTATGGAGGACCAAAATAGTAGAAAGATAGAATAGAATAATAGAATAGAAATAAATAATGACATAAATAAATACATAAATAAATTAATAATTGATTGATTGTTTTCCTTTAATTTCAAAATTATTAAATAATATTATTTCATAATTATTGTTTTCTTAATAACATGACTATATTTAACCCTCTGGGACCTGCCATTCATTTTTTGTCTTTGCCTATACCTTTGTATTTTGGCTTATATTGTTGTCATTTTTCACAATATCAAAGTCTATACATCCCCAGAATCTGCACAACCTTAGGCAACTAGACATATCACTCAATAAGCAGTTCTATACACTATTATAGGGGAAATCAGACCATAATTGAAAGAACGAAAATTGAATTGAAAAAAGAATTGAAAAAAAACGCAAATGGAATTTGTACTTATGTTATTATAAAACCACTGCACACAAAGAGGTTGAAAGAGAAAAATATATGAAAAATGTTCAAAAGGGCCTTTGAAAGCTCCCTGAAGTGATTTGGCACTTCTGCCATCTTTACTTTTTTATCGATGCTCGTTTTTATGAGCATTGTCTCCAGACTTTTTTTGTTTTTTTGTCAGTATCAGTGACTTTTTGGACAATGTAGTTTACATATATGCATCATGGCAGTTTCTGTCCAAGATGACACACAGAGGCACCTGGCATGCCTTACACCATAAAGGTGTCGGTTTCTTGCAGAGCCTAGATTTCCTGTGTCCCTGTTGCCCTTTCGGACTTGGACAGGAGTGTGTATACTGTCTGTCTGGAACAGAGAAGTCCAATGGTACTCCCATCAGTTCAGCAGAGAGCAGCTCCTGGACACACCAAAATATAAAAAAAGTTAGCAAATTGAAATTATCACCATTCCTTTCACAGTAATAATAATAATAATTCAATTCCAAACGGCATAGAAAACAACTCTGGAGACTTAATTCAGTCAGTAAAGGTAATCCATCACTGTGAACGAGAGGCTGCCAATCGCGTTTTGCAAAATTGCTTCAGAACGATAGTATCAGGCTATAAACTTTTACATTTTTAAAGAAGTTCCGTTCACGGTTTCATATGTTTTATGGTTTAGTACAATAGCCTCTTACTGTATGACAAGGTTGGAGAACACTTTGGGAGGGACCGTGCCTCCATGCAGAACATTTCAACATCCTTGATATTAGGTTTGTGCTTGTGGACTGCCCTCTTCAATTCAGACCTCAGATTTTCACTAGGGTTCTGGAGACAAGATGGCCATTGCAAAACATCGATTTCTGTGATGATTTTGATGTATGTTTGGGGTCGTTGTCTGGTTGAAAGGTCCTTCCACGGCCAAGTCTCAGCCTCCTGGCAGAGGCAACCAGGTTTTGGGCTAAAATATCCTGATAATGGAATTCATTATGCCATCGATCTTAACAAGATCTGGACCACTAGCAGTAAAACAGCCCCAAAGCAGATCCTCCACCATATTTCACCGTGGGCATACGGTGCTTTTCCTTGTATGCGGTCGTCTTTTGTCGCCAAACATGCCGATGGTGTGCATGGCCAAAAAGTTCCATTTTGGTCTCATCTGACCACAACACACAATTTCAATTGTAGTTCCAGTGATGCTTGTCAAAGTTCAGGCGCTTCAGTTTATGGGTTGCACTCAGTAAGGGCTTCTTTCCTGCAACCCTTCCAAAGAGCTTGTTGACATGGAGGAGGCGTCTAACTGTTGATTTTGAAACTTGAAAGTACATGCGTCCTCCTCCTGGTGAATTTGCAACTTTTCTAGATTTCTAAAACTTTTTGATTATTGCCCTGACTGTGCTTAGTGGTATTTTACTATCTGTCTCCTGAAAGCTCTTTGATTTTCCACAAAGTGATGGATGACAAATGGATTTTACATGTGTGCAACCTCATATTTTGACCCCAGTGAAACAGGAAATGATGAAAGCAATACAGTTTCTGGATTCTGAGATCAATAAAAAAAAATAGAATTTTATTTATTTTATATAATAAATTTTGTTCATTTTCATGAAGGGTGACAATAATTCTGGAGTTGACTGTATATGTATATGTATCATGCAATTCCTATATGATAATTTCTGAATTTTACAATTCACAGTAAATGAAAAAAAATTGACTGACATGGACTGATTGCAATGCAACACTGAATTTATTTTTTGCAGTGGGATTTTAGTCCCTCTCTATTTCCTCGGCTGTTTTCCTCAGTGTTTGGAACAGCCGAGGGAAGAAGCGTCAGACTCTGTTCTGTTCCAGGCTGCTGGTCAAGCCTTCCTGGACTGGAGTAATGGCAGGAGCTTCAGTAGGGATGGTCAGAGGAACCAGAGGAGCTTCAGTAGGGAGGCTCACAGGAACCAGAGGAGCTTCAGTAGGGAGGCTCAGAGGAACCAGAGGAGCTTCAGTTGGGATGGTCAGAAGAACCAGAGGAGCTTCAGTTGGGAGGCTCACAGGAACCAGAGGAGCTTCAGTTGGGAGGCTCAGAGGAACCAGAGGAGCTTCAGTTGGGAGGCTCACAGGAACCAGAGGAGCTTCAGTTGGGAGGCTCAGAGGAACCAGAGGAGCTTCAGTTGGGAGGCGCACAGGAACCACAGGAGTTTCAGTAGGGAGGGTCAGAGGAACCAGAGGAGCTTCAGTTGGGAGGCTCACAGGAACCAGAGGAGCTTCAGTAGGGAGGCTCAGAGGAACCAGAGGAGCTTCAGTAGGGAGGCTCACAGGAACCAGAGGAGCTTCAGTAGGGAGGCTCACAGGAACCAGAGGAGCTTCAGTAGGGAGGCTCACAGGAACCAGAGGAGCTTCAGTAGGGAGGCTCAGAGGAACCAGAGGAGCTTCAGTAGGGAGGCTCAGAGGAAGTAGAGGAGCTTCAGTTGGGAGGCTCAGAGGAACCAGAGGAGCTTCAGTAGGGAGGCTCACAGGAACCAGAGGAGCTTCAGTTGGGAGGCTCAGAGGAACCAGAGGAGCTTCAGTAGGGAGGCTCAGAGGAAGTAGAGGAGCTTCAGTTGGGAGGCTCAGAGGAACCAGAGGAGCTTCAGTAGGGAGGCTCACAGGAACCAGAGGAGCTTCAGTAGGGAGGCTCAGAGGAACCAGAGGAGCTTCAGTTGGGAGGCTCACAGGAACCAGAGGAGCTTCAGTAGGGAGGCTCAGAGGAACCAGAGGAGCTTCAGTTGGGAGGCTCAGAGGAACCAGAGGAGTTTCAGTAGGGAGGCGCACAGGAACCACAGGAGTTTCAGTAGGGAGGGTCAGAGGAACCAGAGGAGCTTCAGTAGGGAGGCTCACAGGAACCAGAGGAGCTTCAGTAGGGAGGCTCACAGGAACCAGAGGAGCTTCAGTAGGGAGGCTCACAGGAACCAGAGGAGCTTCAGTAGGGAGGCTCACAGGAACCAGAGGAGCTTCAGTTGGGAGGCTCAGAGGAACCAGAGGAGCTTCAGTAGGGAGGCTCAGAGGAACCAGAGGAGCTTCAGTAGGGAGGCTCACAGGAACCAGAGGAGCTTCAGTTGGGAGGCTCAGAGGAAGTAGAGGAGCTTCAGTAGGGAGGCTCACAGGAACCAGAGGAGCTTCAGTTGGGAGGCTCAGAGGAACCAGAGGAGCTTCAGTAGGGAGGCTCAGAGGAAGTAGAGGAGCTTCAGTAGGGAGGCTCACAGGAACCAGAGGAGCTTCAGTTGGGAGGCTCACAGGAACCAGAGGAGCTTCAGTTGGGAGGCTCAGAGGAACCAGAGGAGCTTCAGTAGGGAGGCTCAGAGGAAGTAGAGGAGCTTCAGTTGGGAGGCTCAGAGGAACCAGAGGAGCTTCAGTTGGGAGGCTCAGAGGAACCAGAGGAGCTTCAGTAGGGAGGCTCAGAGGAACCAGAGGAGCTTCAGTAGGGAGGCTCAGAGGAACCACAGGAGCTTCAGTAGGGAGGCTCACAGAAACCACAGGAGCTTCAGTAGGGAGGCTCAGAGGAACCAGAGCAGCTGAACCAACAGCAGAGTCCATTTCTGGGCTTGGTGTTGTGTCCTCTTCCAGTTCCACCTAAAAAGGGAGAGAAGCCATTTGAATTTAAGAAAATATATTTTTTTTTACTTTTTTACTGTACAGTATCTTCAGTATCCAGCTACTCGATCATACATCTGCGCAGGTCTTCTTACCTCTTTGGTGGTCAGCACTTGTTTCTGTGGCTCGAACATCACACAGATTTCCCCCACTGTGACATCAACGATCCTGGTCAGCAGCTCTGGCCCAAAGCGCTTCAGCTCCTCCAGCAGGACGTCTGGAGTGTACTTCTCTCTGACCTTGTTCTGGATAGAAAGGACCTTCTCATCCCGGATGGAGCGGGAGAAGGCGGCCTGACGGTCTGTGAAGGTCAGAGAGGCGGAGAGCTTATCCTGAACGGCCTTCGTGAGTCCGACAGCCAAGTCGCTGAGCTGCAGCGGGGGTACGGACAAGAGGATCGCCGGATTAATCCAGAAGCCCTGCAGGACTTTGGGCACAACCCGCATCACCACTTCCTGGGGGTTGAGGAGGCTGGAGCTGGGCTGCTGCTTCTCCATCAGGCTCCTGATGGCTTTGTCAGCCAGACGGATGATCTGAGGGTCTCTGTCGATGAGAATCACTCAAAATGAGTTGAAATACACATTTTCTGAAAAGACACAATTTCCCCACAGGAATCATTCAAATTTCATCTTATCTCATAAATGTGACTTACTGAAAACAAGGACTGTTGGCTTCAGGTGAGTTGAGCACGATTCGGGCTAAAAACTCAATAACCATCAGTTTCATGCTGATGTTCACCTCCCACATCTGAAACAAGAAATGGGATGCACCATTAAGAGTTGACATATTTACAGGATCAATCTAGTGTTATGTGATAATTTACTCCAATTCTCTCCAAGTCTTTTCATGATCTTGGTCTTACCAGCGTGAGGAGAGGCTGGACACTTTCATCAAAACTCTGGAGATCAAACCTCCACAAACTTCAAATGGAAAGAAAACAGAAGGTTCATCTTAACTGTCGCTCTATTTTCTTCTCATTAGTAACAGACTAGCTTAAAGGACTAGTTAACCCAAAAATGAAAATTCAGTCATTATCTACTCACCCCCATGCCAGTAGAAAATCGATAGGTAAGACTATTTTTTTACCAGAAAACAAGACTTCCGGTTTGGCCGTTTAGCCTTCCAAATAAAAGCGCGAGATTTTAAAATAGAAATACTGTTTTAAAGCAATTACTTTGCATTTAATTGTCAAATTCAATAAGTGAGCACCCATATTAATGTTTGATGTCATAATAATAATGAAAAATGCCATAAAATGTGCCATTTTTAACTATAAACGCTGCAAGTATTACACTGTGCAGAATACATACAGAACAGAGACTAAAGTGGACATCAGACATTAAACCGATTTTCTACTGGCATGGGGGTGAGTAGATAATGACTGAATTTTCATTTTGGGGTGAACTATTCCTTTAACATTAGCAGAGTTGATGATAGATTGAGTGGTGGACTGTCTCACCGCTCCCTGAGAGATTTCTTGCCCTGCTCCACCAGCCAGTCAGTCATGTCCTCAGCGGTCAGTTCAGATGGGACCTGCTTTTGTTGCTGACGCCTCAAAAACTGCACCATCATTTTTTTCTACAAGACAATAGAAAACATCAGATGTTCTCATGTATAATCATAGGAGACACTTTACCAGAAGTTGTCAGGTGTTTTATTTTGTGCGGGCCTGAAACAAAAGTGGTTCTTACTTGTACTTCATAGTACTTCCACTCCCAGCAGAGCTGTACAGTCTCTCTGTACACCGGTACATTGAACAATACCTTTGAAGTAAATGAGATAATGTCACTCAAAAGCCTCTTATGCTACATACATACATCAGCTCAAAATCTTTACAATTTAACTGCAATAAACAATGCTCACATACCCTGATGGGTCTATAGATGACCCTTTCTCCTTCAATCCAGTCCATGGATGTTTTGCTACTGGATGACAAATCAACAGTGCAGAAACAAGGACACAATAAAACCAACTACCAAACTCACAACTACAGAACAGATGCAAAAGCACTCAAACACAGTTGATACTGGTGGCTGAAATGAACTGAGGGTGTTCAGGGAGAAAGTTTATGTGGGAGACAGAATGGACATATTGTTGAGTCACTGGGAGTAGAATTTTGCTCTGTATGACAGACAGATTCTGTTTTGGTTCAACTGTTCAGGTAGAGATGACCAGGGAAAATACATGTCTGGGCAAATATGATGATCAAGATCGATCAATAAGTTGCCTTTACATTTTTTATTTATCTTTTTGCAAGGCAACACTTGAATAGATGTTAATCCTGTGTTTTGACATGGTTAGTTGGTTGGTATTGGGAGTGTAGCCTACATTGCCCTAAAAAACTGCCAGGTGTATCAGCACTTTTATATCTTTGATACGAACGCTGTGCAACATTTTGGTCAACATTGCAGGATTACACAGCCCAAGCAGATGGATAAACACTCTCACATTGTCTACATGGCAACTTCTAATGCTATGGTATTATGCTGCAAGTCTGACTTCAATTCCTGTTGACCGACACATTGCCTTGTCATCTTCTCCAAGGTTTACATGTGTGCCATTAAAATTAGCCAGCGTTAGAGCTGACACAGGTTCTCATTTCCTCACTTTTAGGATAATGCTAGTCGCCTATAATTACTTAACATACTGTATGCTAAAGCATTAGCATGTGCACCAGACAGAGCTATCTACCGGAGGCACAGAGATGACTTTGGTGCTAAAAGGCTACTCTTGTCATTTGCATATTGCAAGGGCACCAACTCACCTGAGAACTGCTGGTCAGGAATTATGGCTGAAACTGGTGCCTCTAGATATACATAGACACTCAAATCATGCATGTGTTCCAGGTAGATTGGCACTTTAGCATACACTAGTGATAGAGTGATAGTAGGCTCCTATTAACACTACCAAGGCCAAGCCACTGTCAATTAACTTAGAAGTTTTAGAACTGAAATCTCTCAGCTTTCTAAATGTGTTGGTAGACTTTCAAAATCATGTAAGGAAATAGTGGTTATGCTTTACTTCCTACTGCTCTAACAGATGGCGAAACATTTAGAAATTGTACATATATAATAATCATTATGGCACTGTGTAAAATTATTCTAAACTGTAAGGCTGGTATATTTTCACAGGAACTCCATTTCTATATTACATGAGACTGTAGAATAAAATGTAGGGGTTGTGGGAAATGAATGTGAATCACGTTGCAGCTAGCCAGCTGTCCATCTCCTCCAGCACAGATCATGTTCTTGGTGACCAGGCTGCCTCACCAGCCAGGCTTGGTCCCGTTGGACTGGCTGACCACAGGCAGGAGGGCCTGCTGCAGGATGTCAGCGATGGGACCTCCAGCTGTGGAAAAGAACAGGGCATTCAAATTTAGCACTGTAGTCAAAACCACCTTAATCGAGTCCAAGTCAATTCCAAGACCAGGTCCAGTTGAGTTCAAGTCAAGACCAAAGGGCGTTGAGACCAAGTCAAAGCCAAGACCAAAATAGGCAATAAACAGTGTACATGTCTTTCAAATGTAAAAATAAAGCTTAAGGAGTTTCTTAAGGATCAACAGAGATGATAGCTCTGGACTACACCCTTCAACATCCAACTAATTCATGTATTTTTTAACATCATTTGGCCCATGGGGCAAGACCAGCATCAGAGCCAGGAAAAATAATCGATTGCAAAGGATTACCCAATCAGCAAATGGATCCCGCCCCATTCACTTTGATTGACAGACGGCTGAGACATTATGAAAAGTGACATTATGAAATGAAAAGAGTGATTATGAAATAAAAAGAGGAGCAATGAAAAAAGAAAAAGGGAAATAAAATAACCACTTTGAAAAATGTAATTCTGAATAATATCATCATGTAATTGAAAATAAAAGCCATTTGAAAAATAAAAAAAAGTTTTTATGAAATAAAATACAACTAAATATAGTCATGTTATGAAAACAATTATTATGAAATAATATTATTTAATTTTTTGAAATTAAAGAACAAAACCAATCAATTATTAATTTATTATTATTATATGATATTATATATTTCTGTATTTATTTATGTAATTATTTATTTTACTGACATTTATTTAATTATGACTAATATGGTCCTCCATAAAATTCAAAGGTATTGGGGAAAAGCATAATTTTAGTGTCCTTGCTGGAACTGTAAGCCCCACCCCAACAGCAGGTGTCAATCATGTTAATGTATGGTATGATATGCAACTTTATCACGAACCACAAAGATTTTAAAAATCCTGTTTCAGATCCTGGAGAAAGAGAAAAAGCATAAGGTTCCAGACTCTCATCAACTATTGAGTTTTCCGTTTACCAACCCCCCTTTTTTAAAGAAAATGTTGAGGATTTTTAACATTTTTTATTTAACAAGAAGCCAAGTCTGTTGATTGCTGATCAAGTCAACTCTTAGTTTCTGAGAATTTGTCAACACTGCCTTGTTGGGATTTGTTAATAATGCTAACACAAGTCAATGGGGATAGAATATGACTCCAAATCCCATGCTGACCACTCAATTTACGTCTATAAGCTGTATTAATAATAATTAAAGTTAAAGAATTGTCTTTTTCTGGTAAAATCCTGACTAAATCACTAAATCATGACTAAAAACCACCTTGTTTACCTTTGCTCATCTCTTTTCTTTCATGTGCTTCTAGGAAAGTGATGGGAGTACACTAAGGACATTAAGGACATATTTCAAAAACCTATACATATAATATTACTCAACAGTATCACACACTTTTCCAGTACCTTCTTCTTCTGTTTACTAATAATTAGTAAGCCATTTGATTGAGACACACCAGCTTCCAGTAGAGGCGTCACATTGTCATTACAGTAAATGGCTTCTCAGTAATAGTGAGTGCGGTGCCTCCTTGTGGCTACTAGTGGTGCTACACTCCTAGCAGACCTTCCAGGTGAATGAAGAACCCTCTCAGGAATTGTCCAACATTGCTGTAGGCCACAGCAAATTACCCTATTATAAACTAAAGAGGATCATGAGTATCCTCAAGACAGCACCCCCATGTTAGTATTACATACTGGATTTCATTCCAAAACACCGGAAATCAAAATACTGTTTTAATGTTGTTTGTAAGGCAATTATCTCTAATTTCAACATGGTTTGATGGGGAGTTTTAGTTTCATCCCAGCAGGGGGTATTCATCCCCCCCACACACACACCCGAAGTCTGCCCTGCTGAAAGTCTTTAAGAACAAGCGGTCCCAGTGTGTGTGGTGGTAGAGCTGGAGCTCAGCAGGCCAGGGTGAAGCCTTCCAGGAAGCTGAGATGGAGCAGTTGCAGGCCCACAAGCAGGTTATGGTGTCTGAGGGTCTTTCTCAGTAGTGTAGTCTAGTCTAAAGCAGTGTCTCACACACTCGTTGGGTGGGCATTGCGCCTTGCTTGCAAGCAATAAAGATAACAGAAGGACAACTTCTCATCTCCAAGTCTCTTTATTACAGAAAACTTCCACCACAGCGACAAAAAGTATTTTTTTTACATTCATTGTTTAATGGCTGTTGTCTCAATACCAATTTAGCTACATTCAAACATATATACAATAAATGTCGGTCTATTACCAAAGACTAAAACCACATGAATTAATTAGCAGAAGGTTAGCAGTTGCCACGGGGCAAATTGAGCCAAAGGGGCCACAAAGTTGTCTTTTCATTATTCTTTCGTTAAGCCGCATTCTTCCAAGTTAATTTGAAAGTCAACATCCTGAAATATCGGTGGAAGCATTTGTTTTAGTTCTGTCTCATTTTTCATTGCCAAGATAATGTTTTGAGTAAAAACCGGCTCATCTTACCCCGCTCTCCCCTACTGCACACGAACAGGGGGTCCCACTGGCCCATCACATCGTAGGACCCACGGTAGCCTACCTGTCCTCCATGTGTGGGCTCTCTGTAACATCATTTTCCCGTTCCTTTGAGTCGTTACACCCGGATGCGAGGGTCTGACCCAGCCCACAAAGTAATCGAGCAGCACTTTTTATCCCGCTCCTGATGCCCTAACAGGCCCTCATAAGCCCTACGCATCAGAGACAGCCACATGTAATAATAATTACGCCATTTTATTCACCGCAATTTCCATGGGCGCCGTCCATGAACCGTGTCGGTGCATAATCTGTTCATCAAGGACGTTTTACGGCACCATATATGTTCAGCTCCTTCTTCTTCTCCTTCCTCAAGTACTTTCCGGCAGACTAGGCACTGATCAGTGCATTCCTGCCATTTGCTCTACCAATAGATGTTATCAATCATGTCTTTGATTACAGTCCTGTAGTTTTTCCCAAATTTCAGTCAACTCTCCAAAAAGCCTTTCCCTTATGCAGTGTCCCTTACAGCAGGGACACTGCATCATCGCATGGCCGACAGTCTCTGAGCTAAATATGCTGATACAGGAAACTTTTCTTCTGATAGAAAAAAAGAGCAAGATAGAGAGAGAGCAAGATAGATAGGTAGATAGAATGCATTCCTTTATTTATGCTTTGATAATCAACAGCAGAATTATCAAGCAAAAGCATTAAAAGACATCCACATGATTGATGAACCTTGAATGCTTTGTCACTAGTCTGAGTAATTCATAGGGTTAATGTAAGACTGGTAACGAACCAGTCATTATGAGGTGAATAAATGAGATGAACATGAATGCTGTCAAAGATTTTATTTCCAACATGTTGTGAAAATCATTTTGCTCACTAGTATTGCACTTTCTGTTTGGTCAGTGTTGTCGACTTTTTCCTTTGATCAGGACATATTAAGCAGCGGAGAACGGGGATGGTGAATCCTTGGGCTGGTTTTCCTGTAATGAAATAGGGAATAGGGATGCATTAAGCATTGATTCATCTCACACAAACTGAACACACTGACAGTTTGCTTCTATAGCAAAGTGGCTCTTCGTCATTTTTGGAGGCTGAGGCACAATAAATTATTGACTGCTTGAAAATGCCATACAAAGATGAAATTGACCCAAATTGCATTGGCTTGGAAGAGTGATTATAATCACATTAAAAATATGATTAATGTAATTCTATTTTACATTAATCTTTCTGCAGTCTAGAGAGACATCTGAGCTCAGTCCAAACTGATAAAAGCACTGTTAATGGTACACTTGATTTAATAAAAACAATTCCATTAAAGCCATTGATTTGATAAAGGCTACCATGTTAATTGTTTGTCACAGCTGCCTTTGGCATTTATCATTAATAGTTGCTTAATGCTTTGTTAATATGCACATGCAACCACAAGCTAAGCAGAAGCCCATGGAACTTGTCAGAGAAGCTGCTTCTCTTGAGCATTTTATTTTCCTAACCTTTGTGATTTATTTAGGAGGCATATGTTGTCATGATTTTCAAGACTGTTCCCTTTTTCACTTTAAATCATTTAGAATTTTTTTAAATGCCCAAATATCAGATGCATCGGTCATAAAAACCAAAGTTTTTATGACCGATGCATCTGATATTTGGGCACCAGCGCTCTGCCATCTTTGGAACTCTGTTATTGCTTTATGTTTGTAATTGTGATTTAGTAACTTCATAAGCAAGGTTTTTCTGTTATTTTGTCCACTCCTCCCAAAGCTTCTCTTTTTTTAAGCTCATAAAAAAAAATACAAATATTGGCTTGTTCCATTCTTCCCATCTTTCTTACAATGTCTCATGCTGTGGCTTTATCCTGGTGGTGTTTCTGCATTATAACTTTCAGTGTCTGTTGCTACATCGCACTAAATTCCCCATTGTGATCCATTGTACCATCCAGGAGAAACACACTGAGTGGTAAAGAAATCACTCATAGCAATCTCAGGTTTACTAGCAGATCCCATTGAGTCATGATGTTATTTCTCTGATGCAGTTAGAATTCAATTCCAAAAAAGCGCTTATGTTGTGGTTATGATATCTTATAATGCTGTGTCACCGATTACACACGGGCGTTGCACTGTATAAACACTGTAGATGACTGAGCATACAATAGTTAAACAGTAGTGATAATGGATCTGTAAGAATCAGCCCTATGTCCATTTAAACTGTCCTGTCTGTGTAGAGCCCTACTGGCAGACTGGTATTGATCCTAGTTATTTGACTCACACTCAGGTCCAGGAATCCAGGCATGTCCTCTATGATCACTACTTCGTTGGTCTCCTGCTGTCTCCTCCCCCTTCCCCTCCAGGCGTTCAGTCCAATCAGCATGCCAACCACCAATATGGCTACTGCTGCAGACACTGTGACTGCTGTCACCACCGTGGGGTTATTAGTAGTCCCCTGGGGTAACTCTTGGGCAGCACCCTTCACCAGGTAGTCATCTCCATGGACTGCTGCGCGGGGGAGAGGCTGGGGTATCAGCAGTTCAGAGATATCTGGGGAAACGTGTAAGCCTCATCAGAATTGATCTGGAAGCCAAGCTAGACCTGTTTTCATTCTAACCAAACACAAGACTCAGGTTGTAACATTGCATAATGCGGGAAAAGTGAAGGGATTGAATACTTTCTGAAGATCACTGCAAATTCATACTGCGCTAACTGTTTTCTCCATCTCAAACCCATGAGTGTGATTCCATACCATCCAGACTGAGGAGGAAGAAGGCGTCGTCTCCTTTGATGAAGTTCCTGCTCCTCAGCCTACTGTGGGTGAGGAAGGTACTTGTCCCGGTGCCCGGGCCGCGATAGTATTGGCTGCCGTCAGACCCGCTCACTAGAGACCCCACCTTCCTGGGATTGTCCCAGTAGAACTCTGTGCCTGGGAGAGACAGGTGAATTGTCATGTTATGTCATGATTGATGCTATTTTACTCTCAACAATAGAAAAGAACTCTTTGAACAATACAGTTGTTTTTTAGACTTATTTAACAAGTTTAATTGAATACACTGACCATGCATCCACACTGCGAGCAACAGTCAACAAGTCACCGAAAGTCCATGGACCAAGTTACTCGCAGTGTGTACTAGCAGTTACTCTTTTTTAGCAACACAGTGCTACACACTCTACAAGGCCAAAGTTACACACACTCACACCCTTCTCTCACCATCGGAGGAGAGCTTTTTGGGGTCGGTGGTGACCATACGGTGCATGCTCATTTGCTTTCTGACGTCTGACTGCTGATCCATCAGGGCCATGGTCACCTGCTGCCACGGACAAGGCCACTTGAGCTTGTCGTCGTTGGGGCCTGAGGTCAGGTAGAAGTAGACGGCCATGTACCCCGGCCGGTCGCTGAGCCCGTTGAGGTACACACCTACCTAAGGAGCAGAGACCAGGAAAAGTGTGCAAGTACAAATTGCAATTATTCTCATTACTGTCATTGAGTAGCTTTTCATGTTCTTGTCATTTTTTAAGTCAGTAATTTTACTTTTACCTAAATATGTTGTGACTTAAGTGTTGTACTTTTCTAGATTTACATCTACTACAGTGTTGTGTAGGCTCTCCATAAGCATTGCATCAGAAATTGGCCAATCATAAACTGCATCTGCATCAAACCTAAGCATGTGGTGCTAACGTTAACTAACTGTAACATTAAATGCTCAACTTATCCATAAAAGTATCTTATTTATCATTAGCCAAAAAGCCATACATCTAGTTATAGTATTATTGGTTTGCATTTGTTTGGTATTTGAAATGTCAATTTAGTAACATGAGGATAATAATGGGATGGGCATTTTAATTTTTTTTTATCACAGATCGAATAATGACATGAACTTTAGAACGTCATCTCTTGAGAATAGTATAGTCTGTACTCTGTAACAACCTGAACTCTGTCCTCTCACTGCATGGGAAAGATCTTATGCAACAATGTGTTTTTTTTACGGTCAGCATCTCCTGATGTGTCTAAGAGCCTGTAGGATTTTCATTAAGTCCTTGTATGTCTGAAATACCTGCAGCAGATCAGCTGCTCATGCTAGTTTTCACTGTAGTTGCATTGTAAGATTTTTCCATTTCATATTTCAGTACAGTTAAAGTTGCTTTTTAAAGTAGCTCAGTGTCTTTTACTGTATCTTTTAAATGAGCTACTTTTTACTTTGACTTGAGTAGATTTTTAGACCAGTATTTTTACTATTACTTAAAGTCACAATGAACCCAATCATACCTTCAGGTTTACGCAAGGGCTATTTTTGACAACTCATGCCAAAAATGTTCAAAAATCTGTGAAATGTGTGTTGGTTGAAATATTTATATTGCTTATATTGCTCCTGGTACATGATGAAGTCACCACTAAACATTTTCTGTTTTCCAGGAAGTAAAAGTAATGAGATTTTGATATAAAGTATAAGAAAATACCATTTATTTTTTTTATTTTTTTTGCATAAATTGTAAAATATTGTATGATCGTTAGAATCACTTTTCATTTCAGTGTGACTTTAAGATACAGTACATATACTTGAGTAGGATATTTTGATACTCATTCCACCCTTGGAAAACAGGTTTGAGTGTTTGCTAAGCATCTCAATATTCTTTGCATTCATCACGGAGCAGAAAGTAAAATATGAAACAGGTGTGCACCTGGAAGGAGTAACCTGCTGGCGACAGGAAGGGAGGGCTGTACACCTTGGTCCCTGCTGGTGTGGTGGCTAGGAGAGCGGTGATGTTGCGGATGTGCCAGATGTGCTGAGGGCAGCTTGTGGATGACAGGTTAATGTCATCCAGAGAGAAACCCCCCGTTGCTGCACCCTTTCCCTTCACCCCCTCGAAAACCACACGGGACTTTGTCTTCACATCCAGATTCACATAATGCAGCTCCCAGGAGCCCCAGACACCTCCTGTAAAGACATATAGGACATGTGATCTTAATAATGATTAGTATTGTATGTGGTATTATATATGTAGTATATAGAATACATATTGTATGTAGTAAAGTACAGTAGTAGTAGTAGTAGTAGTAGTAGTGTACTTAGGAGTATGTGTAGATTATAGTATTAGTATATCATAGGGTTAGACTGATATTGGTTTTTCAAGGCTGATACCAATACTGATATTCTGGATTGAAGCTGCTGATAGCCGATATTTTGTGTCAATATTTTGTTTTTAAATTTGCCAATTTTCATGCAAAGAAAAAAACATACAAGATTGGATTGTTTCTCTGTGAATTTTATCCTTGCCAGGGTGGAAAAGCCTCTGAAACAGCATTTAGACTCATCATAGGACACTAAAACTCTCAGCCTAATGAAATTCCTTCAAGTGGATTCCTTCAGGTAGATTTAATTTTCTTTAGGCTTTACAGACTGACACTGAGAGAGGAGTGTCATCCACCTCCATCATATCGGAGGTGGATCACACTAACTGGCCGATATCCAATTTTTTATTTAATCTAATTTAAAAGGCCAATATTGGCAAACCAATATATTGGGATAAACTTAGTGTTCTGCAACTATGTGCCATTGAGAGCTGTGTGTATGCAGGTTTTCATTCCAACCAAGCACTACAGCAGCTGATTTCACTGATTAGCTCACCTTCAACCAGAGAGGAGGAACAAATCAGTGAATTATTACTATTATTCTAGGCTCTAATTATCTAGGTAAAATCTAGGTAAAATCTTTACTACATACATCTTTTCATATCAATATATACAAATCATATACTTTTGTTCTTCACTGTGAAATACCTGAAATGCTCTTGAAGAGCTTCAGTCTTCCATTGGGGTTGAGTTTGTCATACTCTCGCACCAAAATATTCAGTACATCGTCAGCTGCACCGGTGTTGTGGAGGAAGAACTGCAGACACTGGGGTCCAGGTTTAGGGTATAGGATACGACTCTCCAGAAATGCATGGTCACCAGCTTTACCAGATGCAGTATTGAAGTGCATAAAGTAGCCTTTTCCTGTGGGCAAGAAGATCCAAAAGAAAGTAATGTCGGGTCACAACAGTTTATTTCATTACAGGAACAATCAGTGAGACAACCAAGGGTTTGGAGTGGACATATGTGTCATTAGTTTACAGTTGATTTTTGACCAGTGACTGTAAGTATCAATTGAAGAAAAAGGAAACAAAGACAACATCGCAACCACATCAGGTAGCCGACCACATGTGCTTCCAATCCCCAAAATATACACAATCTAAAAAACATCATCTTAACTACAACTACTGCTAGGACTGGGAAACATATGCAACACTACTCCTTCAGATTTTCCATTATGAAATCATGCAAATAAAATAGAAAACTTTCATTATCGAAAGACTAAACATTGCAACATACACTGTTCAGCACTGACTTAAAAACCTAGTTACTGCCCAACATCCCTACATGTAAATGCTTGCCAGCACGGCTGTGAAGCATAACAAGTAAAATCATTTTGATATTGATCTTCAAACTGATGTAATCATTGTGTTCCTGAATGCCAGCCTGCACTTTGTACAGTTGTAGTCTTTAAACCTCTAGTAACTTAAGGCTGGTGCTGTAAATCACTTCAAGTGACCCTATTAAAATATGTTCAACACAAACAACACCAAGGCCACTGATCTTTATGGCTAGATAAGGGAAAGAGCAGTGATAGACTATTTTATGACTTCTCTCTGGGCAACCATACAAAGGTGTGTGTGTGTGTGTGTGTGTGTATCCATCAGCATGTATCTGAATCCCTGTTTGTCTATTTGTCTACCAGTATTTTTTGCCTGTGTGTGAGTCCATATGTCTAAAATATGTTTATTATATACACAATCCAATCTGCAGGTACTGTTCATAACCCTACTGTATACTGTTAATGCCCAATGTTTAGTATATACACAATCCAAACTGCAAGTATACCCAGTCTAACTGGTGCGGGTCTAGTGATATGGTGTTGGGTCATTTTCTTCACCCTACTAATTTTTATTTTGAATTAAACCCAGAATGCAGCCTAACATCCTGGAATTTTCAGTGTACTTATGTTAGAGGAGAAAATGCCCAAGCCATTTTCAAATCCAGTATAGTGATACATCCTACTGATCAGAAGATCCTTATGTAGAGGAGAAAGCGGACATGAGGAAACGGACCAGTCACCTTTGCATTGGCCCATGTTGGTGAAGTCGGTCTGAGGTCCTCCAGTCACAGAGCTACGTTGTTCCCACTTAGCGTTCCCTCCGGGACCCTGGATCATCCCACAGATATTGTCCCGCTCAAAGTTACAGGTATCCACAAAGGTAGAAGAGGTGGCTGTGGAGAGAGATGGGGTGAAACAATCACAGTTCGGCAAAGGAGCTTGAATAGCATAATGGACTAGACAGATCCATGCTTTTATGTCATCTCATTTAGACGGCTTCAAGTCTCTACTACCGCCAGAAGATCTAATGTTGGTCACTGCTCACTGCTGTTTGGGGCAATGTTTTGATTTGTCACTTCCTGTGTGGAGAAGATTTATCACCAGTGACCATAGCTGACATCAGAATTTAATTTGGGCAAATTGGATGAATCTACGGCATCGCAATTAGTGGAGATGGGACGCTCTTCTGTGTTGCAGCCTCACTTTGTGATTTAGGTTGATAAGACGGGTGGATTTTTACATAAAAATCTGGCCAAATACAGCTTTAAGATGAATGAATGGCAGACATTATAAATCACCGCGATGACGCCTCATTAAAAAAAATGTATTAAAAAGATAATTATTGTTCCTTTTTGTTACGTCATGAAAATCACTCTGCATGTATAATTCTTAGTAAAGGAATGACACGACCAGAGTTTGAGTTAAGCGTTTAGACTGCCTTCTCACCAACAGCCTTTCCACCCTGTTCTTATTTGTGAAGAAAAGTCATCAGATGTGTGGTTTCTCAGGTAGATGCATGTCTGGGTCAGATCCTCCTTTCAGATCGTCTGCACAGAGTAAGTGATTTTTCAGCAATGACGCAATGCAAATGTCAAGCAGAGTGGAAGCAGACTTTTCTCAGAACCAAGCAGACACATACAGTATCACTGAGATGTGGAATATACTTAATTTCAAGAGACAAGCCTACAGAAAATACCATAGCGAGTATATTGATTGATAAAGAACCAGACCAGGAGGAGCCTTAAAGGGACCATCTGACGATCAGCTGATGTAACTCACATGACTAACATGTCCTGCCTGAACTAATGCAAAGCTTCATTTTACACTGTGCCTCACCAGGTCGGATTTGGCGGGAAATCTGCTGGATTGCTTTACGGCACAAAACAGGAAGAGGGCGCTGTTCTTCAAGAGCAAACAGAGCTAAAGCTTTCAGAGTTTCTGGCAAAGGCAGATGGTGGAAGGAGTGGAAAGCTGATGGAAAAAACACTTCCAACATGTTTATCCTCTTCAGGGAGGGGGAGGGGGGACAAGAAGCAATGGGGTTTATGGGAAATGTGGTCTTAATTTAGAGAAACACCAGCACTAACAATACCAATGGCGTGAGATAGAGGCTACCAATCGTGTCCACCATGCTCTCATTTGTTTACAGTAATCATAACAAGGTATCACAATTAATTTGACAATGATATATTGATGTTTAGATATGCTACACATAGCACCTTTAAGAGAGAGATGGACATATAGGGGGAAAATCACTACTAAATGACTTTAATATGCCATTTTTAATGTGTAATGTGGTATTTAATTTAGTATCACATGATTTAATTCAGTTGTAATCATAACAGCTTTGATGAAATATTGAATCAGCATCAACATATGCCAGATAGACTCTGACCGTTGTTGGAACTTTGCTTTTATTCTGGGGAGATAAGCATTCATATTATGATGGGAAACTAGTTTATTGTTAGGAAACACTTACACATTGTGAAGCATTAGAAGCACAGAAGTGTATATGTGATAGTCTTACATAATCACATCAGAGAATTACATTAAGCATTATCTATAATTATATATTTTTATTACATAGTTTTATTATAAAGTTGCTCCAAAATGTAGGCATCCTTCAGATGTTTTGTACACTGTGTTTATTATTGCTGTGATTAGGATTATAATAAAGTCATAATGCCCTATTGGCTTTCTGGTTGAGAATCAATCAATCATTTAATCAAACAATCAGTCAGTTAGTCAAATGCCATTGGGTTATTATAGGACAACAATGACTTGCCACCAAACATTGAACTTGATCTCCTCCTGCCCTGGTTCATTGACTGTTTGATTTACTGGCTGACTAGTTGAGATAACTCACTGCAGTTGTAGAGGCGGTTGAGCTTGAGGAGGTCGCTGTCGCTGAACTCCATCCTCTGGCCGATCACATCCATGAACTGGGGGATCTTGGTGACAATGGTCGGGTCAGAGGCGATGTTGAAGGCCGTCTTACTGTAGTGCATCACAGAGCCGTAGTCATAGGGCACGTCCAGGGCGCTGGACACTGTGTCGTCGTACGTGTTGAAGTTGTGCTCTTTGCCTGAGGAATGCATATGTACAATATCTTCAGAAAGCAGTCAAACCTGTATATGGATGTTTTATTTTTAAAGGACAGATGCAACCACAGACATACATGATGAGATATACATATGTGGGGGCTAGATTTCTGTTCTCAGGGTCACTTAGACAGTACTAACCACTGTTGGTAGTGGGGATCCAACCAGCAACCATTTAACTACTAAGCAGCCTCCATTCAAACCCCTGATAATGTTGGTGAAACAAACATACGGTGAGCTATGTATGTTTTTGGGCAGCTCAGATTTAAAGCTCATCTTTGATTTAACATTTGGATGAGCAGCAAAAGAATAACAGATGTTATCCCTATTTTAGGAGGAATATAAGGACAGATTATGACAGATAGTCATAGAGCTGCGATTTTTAGTATGTAGCCAAGTGAGAGGGCAGGTCCAGAGTGTCACCCCATATTGTGAAATGTACTGTATAGGTATGGTTTATTTTTACAAGATCAGACACATCCACAACGACAAGCAACTGTTCATTGCATTGTATCATAGTGCCATAGCTAAAAGTTGCTTTTATTTCAATAGCAGTCAGTTACAGTGTAAATACACAGCAACACAATTGACCAAATTTTGACCATTCATTATTCATCTGACCTTGACTGAATATTTACTGGTAGATTGTTCCAGTTTGAGACAAATACACCATTTCTAATAGAGGGGAAAAACAGTTGTAGTTTTGTATTTTGTTACTGCTTAATGACACGAATTACATACATAAAAGGAACTGTAATTGAAAGTGTTACAGATTATTGTTACCAGGTTCAATGCGATCCCACATGATGTTGACGTAGTCATCGCGGTCAGCTCTGGACTGCTCATGCCAGAAGCCCAGAGCATGCAGGAACTCATGCTCGACCGTTCCTAGACGGTCACAGTTTCTACCAATGGATAGCCTCTGCTTCCCCACACGGCGGTTACCTACAGAGGAGAAGCATCTAGAGAGACAGAGAGAGAGAGAGAGAGAGAGAGAGAGAGAGAGAGAGAGAGAGAGAGAGAGAGGGAGGCAGTCAGTGGAATACAGTTCTGTCTATATAGTCTGTAAGTCCTCTGAGACATTTTGGGTGGCTTCTGCTCAAGGCAGTGTGGCCCAAACTGCATTAGGCTATCCAATGCTAGCAGAAAAATTGACTCCGGCCTAAAAATTCCTGCTTTGGCCAAAAATCATCCTGTACCTGAAAATTGTCTGCCTGAGCCCACACCAAGCCTTAGTTATTGTTTTTTTGTGAGCCCAAACCTGACTAAAACCCCAATTCTTTTTTGCTAATAACAGTATGTTTATGCTAGCCAAAGGTCCAGCATCTCCATGTGCTGCTGTGTCTATAGAGCCTGTAGTATTTACCATTAAGTCCTTGTCTTACCCTGTCTGAAATACCTGTGGTAGTAACCTTTAAGCTGATGCTACAGCTGATGCTAGTTTTCACTGCAGTTACACTAGCAGATTGATTTTTCCATTTAGCTTTTCTCTACAATTCAAATTGCTTGTGAAAGTGTTTAGCTAGCTAGTAGAAGATTAATTTCAAGTTCCCTGGTTTCCTGATAAGCTAAGTCGTGCCCTATTACAACATTAGATTGTTTGATTTAGGTTTGGCAGATTGTTTATTGGACTTCTTTGTTGTAAATGGACTTAATCCTTTGTTGAGGATGTAACATTAGCATAGTAGGCCTTGCTAAGCGTATGTTAGCCGTAACGTTAGTTGTTAAGTTGTAGTGTTGAGCTGTTACTTGCCAAGTCGCCCACAGCTGGCAAGCATAACTGGCACTAAACTAGTTTTCACTTGTGCAAAATGATTTTTATTTTTACACAAACCCCATATTGAAACCCAAGTGAGAAATTCAGCCTGGCCCTAGCTGAACACATCAGGTCCAGTCCTGTCAGGTGTTGCATAAATGTCCACCATTAGTGTGTGTATCTGGTAACATGCTTCATGCTCACCCACTGCCTTTGTACACAGAGATGTAGTTCTCCTCTCCTTTCCAAGGTGTGAAGTCAATGCAGGTCTTCAGTCTGTACTGGTCAAAGGCCTTCAGAATCACTCCCTTTGCATTCATCTCTACACGTTACCGTGCACACCCACACACACAGAAACACACACAAATAACATCCAAACTAATTTGGTACAGCTCCATAATAACTTGGTAACTACTGCGAACATGAATTTCCATATGACAGCATCTCACCCAGACTGTCCTCTAGGTAGTAGGGAACAGTTCTTGGCCAGCGATACTGATCTCCTATGATGGAGTTTCTGCCCTCTGACTGATTGGAATAAAGCAAAACACATATAAACAATTATTAACAAACTATGCACTTAGACTCAGTGGAGTGTTATAACTCACTGGCCTTGCAAACTGGATTTCCTTGAAGACAATGAAGGGTATCGCATCCTATTAGACTTCACTATTTGGAGCTCAGGTATCAGAAAACGTTAGCGCCTATTTCTTTAACTTTGTTCCTACTAGGGCGGGGCAATAATTCAATGTTGTCTTTCGACTGTCTTTCAATAGAATCGTATCGTTATGAAACAATGACATTGAATTATTGTGATACGCAATTCTGTTGTCTAAATTAATGATCGGAAAAAAATAAAGTAGTATTTGAAAATTACTGAATTATTAGTTATTAAGATAACTTCTTATTATGATATCAGTTTTGTCCATATCACCCAGACTTAGCTCCTACATAAACTGCACATATAGACCTGAATATACAGATTAATGAAGAGTAGCAGCAGTTAAGACAGTGAACCTTTAAGTAGTAGTATCTGGACAAACTAACTTACCTTATCCTGTTCAATATCACCCTCCAGCAGGTCCAGCCCTGCCTCTGCAAAGCAAAATTGTGTTGTTTGTTGAAAATCCTTAAAGGGATATAGACAAGTTCTACAAAAGCAAAACATGAATGTAGTCTTACAAACCTTCATTGATGTTGAAGATGTCCCAGTCCTGACCCTCGTCAACATCCGTTTCTACAGATGAAAGAATCAATAATTTGTTGCTCAAAAAATAAGATTATATCACACTGTGACAGCATGATCAGACACAATGTAATAACACTATATCAGAATCAGAGGTGGAAAGTAATTTACTACTATTAACTAGTAACTACCCTACTTGCTATACTTGAGTAGATCTTTAGCAGTTAGTTTTCTGATTATTATGTAAAAGTCTGTACTTTTACTTATACTTTAGAATTTGTTTCAGTATTTCCTCCTACTGTTGGCTGACTAGGTTTACTTACCATAATTCATAATAGCTTATTCATTATACTTAAAAATGGAATTACTTGCATGACCACACCAGAGCATTTTTATTTATTTTTTGGAGGTGGAGGAACTTACTTTAGAAGAGAAACTAGTATTTGAATACATTTTTGTTACTCAGTCTTTCTTTGAGTTATTTTAAATTCTCTGCTTGAGTAAAATAAGTTCTCTGCCTACTTTTGACCATAACTAACATGAAAAGCAATGTCAAACCATCTGACTCACCTGTTTCACCTGTCAGCTTGGCTGCTGTCTATGGGAGAAAATAAATTGGAAAGCAAAATAATCAATCGAGGAAAAAAAAAAAGGAAAACATATATAACCTCAGATCTAAAAAGACAAAGGCTGGCGTAATGAATTCAGAGATCATGGCAGAATTAATGGCAGCTTCCTGTAGACCATAACAAAATGAAACAACAATGAATTAATTCAACTAACAAATATCACATTTTGACACAGTTGGTCGTGTTGCTACTAATAAACCACTCATCTAACTTTTAGGGTTAATATTTACTAGTCAGATTGTTGGATTTGGCTACACCTTGAGAAAAATAAACCATTATTACCTCCATTTTCTTTGCAGTATTAGTGTTTTTAAATGGTTAACTCATAGTTAACATGTATTACACTGTGATTGTGGAAATAGGATATCTGAATTTAATGGGTTACCAAATTATTCTAATGATTGATGCTACATATTTACTGGGGAAAATAAATTAATTGACATCATGGGAGAGTGTTTGCAATGAAGTCGTACAATCTCGATTTTTATGTTATGCGCAAATGCAAATTAATATTATTACACTTACCAATCCCAGACCAAAGAGCAGAATTATCCACCTGGAGGCCATGGCTCTAACCAGCTACTGCATGAGTGTTGGTTCAACCCTTTTGTACAAAAGCTGCCACACTGCAAGGCATGCAAGATTAGCGTGATATGGTCATGCTTATGGTCGTTTACATGGCTGTCAAATTAATTATTAATTTAATAGCCAGGATTGGCTTATCTAAGTACTGTAGCCTCACTAGTGATAGTACACTAGTAAAAGTGTGTGTTTACATGTTTAAACACACACACACACACACACACACACACACACACACACCCTACATACAGATACACATACACACATTCATCTATCCCTATGAGGACTTTCCACTGACTATATTCATTCCCTAACCCTCAACCCTAACCTTAACCCTTATCCTTACCTTAACCTAATCTTAATTCTAACCTTAACCCTCAACCCAAATCCTAATCCAGTCCTCTTGAAGAAGTGAGGAGTGGCCACAGTGTCCTCACTTTGGAGGGCTAAAATTCAAACTGATTCTCACAAGGATAGAAGTCCATGAACACACACACACACACACACACACACACAAACCCAGGCACACACAGGCCTCAGTGAGGATTAAAGTTTCCATAGCTGTGAAATGCCTTGCTTGCCCTGTTTCCCCTTGACAGCTGTGTGTGTGTGTCAGTCTCAGCAGAGAGAAGGGAAGGGCTGATCTGAATTCATTTACTGGTGCAGTGTCACAGTCATTGATTTTACCCAGCAGTTTCCTTGATAGAGGTGATTGAACCCCCGGAATAACAACCAGTTTCCACATAAATGGAAAGAGAGAAGGAGAGAAAAAGTGAGACATCAATGGAAAGGTTAGACAAGGTCTATATATATTACGAAATGAGCTGGTCTCCCGAAATTTTGTGAAATGAGCATGATGTCTTAAAATACAAATATGTGCTCGCTGCATGTCAAGTGAAGGAAATACGTTTTCCCGCCCCCAAAAGGATTAGGTGGAGGAGACACAACTGGAAACAGGCAGTAGTCTGACATTGAAGTAGTGTGATGGAAAGTAACCCTAACCCAACTCCAATGACCTGGGTTTAATTCCCAACGCATAACAAGTTTTCTACTGGGGTGAAGTTTTAATTTTCAGAGAGTTTTTCTTATTTAACCATGAACAAAATCTTACCCTCACATTGAAGGCATACCGAGTAGGATTTTGCCAGTTGTGGCTTGTAAACACAACTTTCAAAGTTGACCCCTCCTCCCTAGCTCAACAAGACACGAAACGCACATCCCCTGAAAGTAGTTGCCAGAACAGTAAAAAGCGCAAGTACAGCGAGGCGAAACGGCAAGCAGACAAGGCCTGTTCCAAAATGAGCGAATCTGGGGTTGAAGGAGAGAGTGGGGATGAAGAGCGACGCAGGTACGTGCCCGTTAGCTTAGCTAGCTAGCTTGCTAGGAATCACCTTTTCTACACAACGAAGCTACGCTAAAAATGGTAGCTAGCTGCCAGCTCATGACACACACTAGCTCTGGCCAGAACTCCAGTTACTCTGTATTACAGTTTGGGACCGCTACTGTAGCCAGCGAGGCTTTTAGATATAAAACGATTCAGTGGTTTTGGTTGCAGGCAGACACAGCCACTGACAAAAGGGCGACACCCAGAAACGTCTCTAAGAGTCAGAAATAAGAAAATCCAGGCAGAAGGCAGAGTCTCTGCAGACACACACACTACCAAGGATCATTTTTGCATGAGTGTGTTATTTCAAGGGGGAAAATCCTGCTGTGTATGCCTTTAACCAAATGGTTTTAGTTGCCTAAACCTAACCTAACCTTAACCAAAGTTGTTTTCTTGCCTAAATGTTTTCATGTGATAAAAAGGTGAAACTGGCGTGTCCAATTCGTGCTATTCCTGGCGGAGGATTGGATTCTCCACAATTTGTGTCCACAACACATAATCTGCACTTCAGCGTTTGTGTTCATTTCGCAAAATTGTATTACGCTGTGTTGTGCGAAGTAGTCTAGTATCAGTGTATAGACCTTGGGGTTTGGGAAAAGCTTGGATAGTCATGTGAGTGATTTTGCAGGTGTAATGTCTCAATCACTGTTTTAACACACATTTCCTTGATAGAGAGATTATCAAGCCCACAGAAATACGGTAAATTTGAGAAGTCTTTATTCAGCAAGCATCTTCTCTGTCTTTCACTACTTAGCAGTGAAGAGTTAGAAGCAGTCAGCAAGATAGAATTTTGTCATTATCATCCTTAAGGGCTTGATCAATAGTGCAAAACACCCTCAGAGTTATAGGATTGCTGTGAATGGAGTCTTATTCATCCACACCCAGAAACCAGCATCTCAACTATCCTGCTAACAGCAGACCGGCCTGCCTGACAAATAGTCAGCCATTACGCACAGAATGGACAGGGAACAAAAAGAACGCTAGAAAAGAAAGAATGAAAAGAAAGAAAATGACATGACTATCGCTCCATTTTCCTCCCCATCGAAAGGACATGAGTGCAGTAATCAGAGTAAATGAGTGTGTCTGTGTGTGCGTTCTTGTTTTTCTGTACTTATGAGGGCCAAATGTCCTCACAAGGATTAAAAGAGGAGTTTGAGTTGCCGCATATAAATACCCTATCCCTACAACCTTACAATAAGCAGGATAAACTTCTGATTAAAAGAAACCGGAAAGCTAGGATATATTAATATTAGACAGTAAACTGAGGCTTAATATACCTTTTCCATTTAGTGTAAGGTCAGTTTCCATGGCAATATTTGGAATTATTCTGTATGTATATGTGTGATCAGGATATTAGGATGCAGATAAACAGCTCATCTCAAGTAACCCCATCCCCAGCATATGAGCTATTATCCATGACAGTGTGCGCATGTAAACACACTCATCTTTGAGAGAAGGCTGTTGACAGCGACACAAAAACCTGCCATTTTGAACAGAAATGACTTATTGACATGTTTATCCGTTTGGTGTGGATGAGAACAATCAATCATTGAATTGAACAATTTCTCTCCCCTCCATAATGGATCAGTGCTGACATTCATTCACAGAATATCGACATGGTTAATGAAAAGACTTGGATTTGTGGTTATTTTTCCAGATGTCCTCCCATCATTAAGGCAAACTAGCGCAATGCCACTTTTCATAAGCAATAAGAAATAAGAAACTTTTGTATTTTTGGACTAACATAATTTATTATTGTTTCACAGGTGCTTTATGTATGCTTTACAAGTCACAATATTTTCCTTATTTTTTTTTAAGGTATTTCTTCTTCATTTAGTAGTATGCTATTGAGAATGATGGGAAAAATACTAATACTTGGATCACAAATGAAGCTGTCCTGATGCGCTTTACAGCAATGTAAAACCTATTCAGTGGGAAGAAAAATGTCCTGTGAAAATGCTGAAAAGCTGCTATAGAACTTGTAAGTTGTGTTTCAATGTGGCGTGTGTGAGGACATTCATTTGGACTGACTGTACCAAACAGACTTACACATTGCCTGATCCAAGTGCTTCATTTCCAACAGGGAAAAATCAGGGCAGGAAAATAGCCTTTCTGCTAAATTCACCAGCAACTTCTACTATTTAACCAGCCAACATGATTTTTAGAGTAGAATAGGAGCTCCAAGCAATGGATGCCATCCACTGACCTAGCTGGTAATGTTTTATGGAAAACTGGTGTTCCAATTATTTTGGAACACCAGAGTGTATGTGCTCCAAAACCTCCTGGGGGTCTTGATGTAGATTCTAGACTAATGTGATAATGTGTTGTCTCTCTTCATCATCCACACCCAGGGTGCGCCAGGGGATTATCTGGGGAGAAACGGGCTTCTTTATACAGAAACTCTGGTGGCTCAAGGTACCTCAACACCCCTGCTTTGGCCTTGCTGACTAAATAACATCTTCTCATGTAAAAGTGCCTGTGGATTTATTTTAAATATAACAGTCAATGAATGAAAGTGACCCAGAGGTGTCTCAGCTATATTCTGTTTTTTAGATCCCACATGAGTACACAGTGGACACAGGTATCGAATCCAGTCACCACATATTCTATTCATTCAGTTCTCTGGATGAGCTGAACATGTTTTCCTATAATGAGAGCGGTAAGAGGTATGTACACTTTTGACCTTCAGGGAAATAACTGAATGGCATTTTCTACCAAACTTGATTGAGCAGTATATGTTAATTTCATACGTCTTTGTTTAGCAGCACCAGACCCTATCCCAGACCCAAATCCTAGCAGATAAGACAAAATGTTGTGACAAGGAGGAAGATGGCAAGGTAAGACAACTAGCATATGAGTCAGTGTAACTAAATGTAACTAAAGCGTGTATGTGTGTGTGTTTAGGGGATCTTACTTCAGCTGTGCTGTAATAGAGGCTGCTTTGGCCTCTCAAAGGCCGTTTTCCAGCAGCAGCAGCAGTGCAGCTCAGACTATGAAAGGGAAGAGAGTGGAGGTTGAGGCTGACGAGAGTAACAAAAGGTCAGTGTTGATAAAAACTGGTGTTGGCCGAATATAATTAATGTAGCTAGAGTAGATCTACTGTGGGCTTGGAGAGGGAGAGCTAGTGCTAGTTATTTATGGATGTGATGAAAGGGGCAACTAACAAATTTCAAAGGGTGCATGTAGTAGAGAGAGTGTGGAAAGGTGTGTGTGTGACATAGAGAGAGTGTTGAAAGGTGCGTATGTCGTGTGTCTATGTGAGGCAAAGAGAGATTACGTAAAGGTGTGCGCTTATATCGCTGTTGTCATGTGAAATCCTTGTACCCTCAGTTTTGATTTCCATGTTGGAATTGAAAATCACATCAATTGAAGGGTTACATGCTCCTCTATGAGTTGAGAAAATTCTACAACCAGGTAGTGATGAGTAAACCCGGTATCGTCTTAATTAGCCCAGTAGTGGAAACCGGGCTTTATTGGTTTTCCCCTCAGGGAAAACCTGTGTCAAAAGTAGCTGCACCATGTCGGCACCTGTACACAATATTTGATATATCGAAGGTACTCCCACTAACATATCTTCTGGTCTTCTGTCTCTTCTCAGCTTCAGCATGTCGGCGAGTCGATAAAAGAGAAAGGGACAATACATCAGTGTGTGGCAGGCAAGCTTATCCTGGAGCTGAACTGAAAAATGTTAAGTGGAGTTATTGGAATACGTTCCTGCTTACCTTGTTTCATTCTTTATTCAGTATTTGCATACAAATTTTGCTACCGCCCATTAGCTAACTGCTTGTTCATTTCCCACTACTTTTAAACCTAGGAAAAATTTCTTTTTATTATATTTAAGAGGTAGCAGTCCCACCCTTTATCCGCCAGGAAAATAAATCGACATGGCCATCAAATCATGTGCTTAGAAAGTAAATGAAATGCTATCTTGCAAGCCAACAACAACTCCATCACCTAGATTAATCATCTGTAAAACTGAGAGGGCAAAGATGACGGTGTGATCTGCGTTTCATCACTATACACTACACTTGCGGTGCCAAGAGCTTTCAAGTGTAATACTGTATGTTTACACGCTGTGTAGTGATGTCCCTGTATTTCTCTTTGTCCTTCTTTCTTTATAGATTCCTTGGAGTATGCACAGTGTCTGGACTTGATTTAAGTCCTAGTGTAGCACTTGCATCCCTATATCTCATAGTACTAAGTAGGCTACGGGACCAGTTCTAGGTTCAAGTGGAGTTAATAGAGTAAATAATTAGACCAGACCCAGAACTTTAAATGCAAAAGCCGGCACATTACTGAAGTGAAACGAAAACGAGACAAAAAAAGGTCTTCAGATTAGTTCAGGTTATATTAGTGTAACCCAGTTAAAAATATGGTGTGTTATTATAGTTTAAAAAAATATTAAAATGTGAAATTCATAATGCCTTACTAGTGTAGTTCATGGGATTTTACGTTCTGAATGTTAAAAAAAAAAAAGTTTACTTAGAAACACTCTATACCTTTATTTCATTGGTTAATGTCTGTGAGCACGTGGGGAGTGCGTGTTTCAGCCCGGAAGAGAGAGAGGTGGGAGAAAGACGAGAGAGAGGGAGAGAGTGAGGCGTGGTACAGAGAAGTTCCGTGTCGTATTTTGATTTTTCGAATGCACACAAATGTGTAATTTGGTTTCTTCGATTGTCTGCCCGATAGCCTGTGAGAAGATTTTACAAGTTGCATGTTTTAGTGAGAGACGGGAGGAATTTCTAGCCGAAGTTTATATACCGTCGTTTTCACGTGTGCTAAGATAGCTTAAAAGCCAGTCAAGTGTCTTTTCATTATCACAGTGAAAGGACTTTCTAGCCGCCGTTTAGCTTGCCCAGCTGGATGTTCATTAAACACAGAAGATTAACCAGATAGCGCTTTGAGCTACCAGGTCTACACTCAAAGTTCCTCTGGCATCGCTGGATAAAGAGATCGTGCCGGGAGACGCCATGCTGTACTGCTCGTGGACAGACGCCGATGATCGCGGGTGTGAGTGAGAGACAATCCATGGAACATTGAACATTGAATAAGGTACCACACGTTTGTTTGTTTGTTTGCTTGTCAGAGAGCGAAGCGGCCATTTAGTTTTGGGCCACACCATACACAAGCAGCGAACCAGGCCTGCAACTTTGAGTTTTGTTTGAAATTAGATTTTTGCCGGCTGTAGGACTATGCATTGTGCATTTAGGTTTGTGTGTGGGCCCACAAATAATATGGTTATTGAGTCCTGAAGTGACATTGTGGTTGGTAAATCTAAATTTATCATTTGGGGTGAAAATGCATTTTTTTGTTTATTTATTGAGAAATTATTATTTTCCAGCGCTCTTCCTGGCGTTGCCTGTCCTGCTCCCAGTTTGCTTCCCGGGCGGTTTGCTGCTGCATCAGGCCCCGTAACAGGTTGGAAAGTTCAGCAAGGTTGTGTGGATCAGTAGGTTGCTCACCAACTGCCTCCTGCTGGTTAAGATCATCTGGAGCCTCCTCCCTTGGACAATCCATTGGCACATGGTGCTTCTTTGGTCTAGTTGATTTCTGCATCGCTGCCTCCTACTGGCCTGGAGCCACCACTGCCACCATTTGTCAAGTAGTCTGGCTCGAATGTCAAGGAAGGTGGTAGGTAGGCAGACTCAGCAGACATCTTGAGTTCGCAGAGGTGAATATTTATTTACAGTGCTCTCCATTACACGTGTAACTTTGGCAAAATAACAAAAAAACACAAAGAAAATAACTCATAATCAATCAAACAAACAAAAGGCACGCGTTTGTGGCAGCACGGCCTCACCTCTCCTGCCGAGGAGTAAAAAACCCATCTGATTATATAGGGTGCTCAATTCACACCTAGACCGCTTCAGCCAGTACCATAACACTGAAGGTTAATCCTACACAGTAACCTTAATACAAGGAAATCAAATAACATTCTTAGACTCATTTACAAGCTCATTTACATTACTAAATAGCTCTATAAAAGGTAAGTAATCCTAACACATTACTTTAGAATGCATCAAACAAACAAAAGAAACATTCCTACAAAAAGAAAACCCTTCCACTTGGTTTGGCCCAGTGATGTCAGCATGACATCACCAATACCATAAAAATCAGGAAATACTGGGCAGGCCCCTCCCAAACAGTAGTCCTGCATGGTGGGTCTGAACCAAGGAACAAACGATTAAACGATGTTCCAACCTGCAACATAATAAAGATATAACTGAAACTAACTTATGGCTGTGTGTTTGCTTTAACCTACTCATGTGCTTTGATGTAAACTGTAACATAATGCTAACACAAACAAACCCGGGATAGTAAGTGATGCAATGTTACAATAGCAATGGTAAATTATAACCACATGAACACATGCAGAAATAAGATGGTGTACTGTATAAGATGAACATGTAAGGGACAAGTGGTGAGTAAAGGAGAGTTCTCACCCACTTTGTCACAAGGTGTGGTGGTCGCTTCCCTGTCTGTCTCGGAGTCCGACATAATCGGCTCACTTGATCTACATTGACTACAGTAGGCTGCAATAATAAATAGCATTGCTGCATGTTAGTTTAAATTAAGGATCTCGCTAACCTATCATTCCCACACTCCAAACAAACCACAATGCAATTAATGTTAGCTGCAACACACAGACACGAAAGTTTGGTTCATTTAAAAAATCGACTTGCCTCAGTCTGGACCTGTATCTGCTGACATTTGCTTTCTAGCTAGTTTGCAGGCTATTTATATAATTATATCGATCGAATAGGAATTGTAAACTTGTAGTTAACACTTCGCTAGCATTATGGCTCTATGACAATTAGGACAATCCAGGAGAATGAGGCTAGCTGGTCACTGCCAGAGACACCAGTCTCCCAGTGAGCTCCCAGTCAGCAAACTGGTGCTGTGGGAGCCAACACACGGGCATCGATCACGAGGGCGTCCCACACCAACGTACGTGGACATACTAAAGAAAGATGCAGGGGTGGAAAGTACTGGCAAGCTAGCCAGATGCATGGAGGATCGAGATGACTGGAAACGCCGCTGGAGGGCTCGTCCGAGGACGACCTAGAGAGAGACAATGACACGGGCAGATAACGGTTAGCTTGAAGGCTGGCCCATCTGGCGGTTCATGGATAGGATAGCTAGTCCACTAGCAATCTCTCGAAGGTGAGAAGACCATAGGAGAAGACTAGAAGAGACCTGAACAGCAGTTAAAAAAAAACAACAAAATGCATAATTTCAAAATGTGCAGGGGACATGTCCCATGTGTCCCCCCCTTATTTTGCGGCAGTGGTGTTCGTGTTTTTTCTTAGTCAATACACGTTACAAGCAAATTAAAATAAACAAGTTGAAAACTCACCAAAACAGTCTCTTAGTTGAAGTCCTCACAGATCGCCCATTCGATGGTGATGACATGAAAGAGTTCATGTTAATTGGCTTTTTTCAAGTGTTTCCTTTTGGCTAAATTCGCTGCCTTTTTCTCTGCTTTTCTCCTCGCTAGCTTGGTTCTGAGCTTCATGCTGTTTCCAGGAACGTAAGGCCTACGTAATGCCTAACCCTAACCCTTAAAGGGATAGTCTTAAAAGGAAAGTCGAGTCCCTCTATGAATTTGTATAGGCACAATTTTAATCATCATTTATCCCTATTCATCATTGTCAACCTTTTCTTTTAAATGACTTGAATGAATTAACAACTTATGAGAACATATTTATGTATTTATATCTATGAACATATTTATTTATGGATGTATTTTAATGTGGGTTACACTAGGGTTCCTACTAGTACAAAAAAAAAAAGGAAATTTGGCATCAAGATTTCCAGTCATGGAAAACACATGGAAAATGAGAACATGAATAAAATATGATGGAGGAGTCCTGAAAAATCATATGGTAACAGGCCCTTCTCTTGAAAGTCAACAGAAATAGGAAATTAGAAGTTATTTAAAAAAAAACCCAAAAAGAAACAACTATTGAGTGTTACTGTGTGCATCTCAGTATCTTTTAGGCCATCACATCACCATACCTTTGTTTTTCTATAAAATGATGCCCTGCATGCAAATCACAGTTATGAGAGACTTCTGAGATTGATAATTTCCTAAGGAGAATGGGAACCTTCTTTGATTCCTAGAAGCCCAACCTCACATAATCTTCACATACAGTTCACAGTGTTGGTAGACTTTGTCAGGGCATCAAACAAAGCTAAAGCCTAAAGCAATGGCTGTTAGACTTTCTCAGCCTGGGACCCAAATAGTAAATAAAGTCTCTCAACCTGAGACCCAGGTTTGTTACAGCATACCAGCATTCATTACATTCAGACCCATCAGAATCAGGCCCACAACCCATTTTGGGTCCCAACCCAGAGTTAAAGAATTGCTGTCAGCTACAGAAAGCCTTCCTGTTTCAGAGTAGGAAACTCGACGACAGGTACATCATGTCACATTTGTACAAAAGCCTGGAAAATTTTAACCAATCACAGACTGGCCAACTCCATTATGGAAATTATAAATACATAGTTCCACAGATTTCTTTATTGTTGCAACAGTCTTTGCTATTATTGCTGTTCTTACCAACCACCAGTAGGCTTCACTGGTGTCAGTCTGCAGACCATCAACATATCGGTTTCCAGCCCTGTGTCTTTTAGAGGTGATGTTCCACTACAAACATTTAGACTTCTCTTTCTAGCTGCTACATTGACATTGCTTTTAGATTGTCATTCAGACACGGCTTTGAGTCCCAGCGCTCCAGCTGTGGTACAGGATGGACACTGCAAAAATGCAAGAAAGATGTCCTCTTGTCCTTAAAATGACATCTTCCCTTCGACCTTACGGCCTTCCAACCCCTCACCTCTTGATGCGGCTTAGCTTCTCACACATGATTGACAGGTACTGGGTCAGCTTCACCAAGGCAATGATGATGGTTCCTCCAATCAAGCTGCAGGTTGGCCAGAACAGGGAGTGGAAGACGGCGACCCGGCCGTAGATCTGGGTCAAGATGGCGCTGTCCACTCGGTCTGTAGGATCCACGAAACATGGAACTGTGTGCTGAGACCTGAGACGCTCAGAAATGTTCTGAACCATAGCATGAGTTGCTGCATAGTCCTTGCGGCACTTTGGGATGTAGAAGCACTGAGGGAAAGGATAACAAGAGAGGCAGACACGTATTGTAGAGAGCAAAACTGTGTGCAACACCTCCCATAACGGATACTTTGTCAGTATAAAATCTATTATAATTACACTTTAAAATACCTTGAAAGGACCATGCTTCAGTTGGGAGTAAGGTAGGAAATCTTCCATATAAAAATACTACTTGAGTAAAATATTTCAGTTTGGGTTCAACTGATATGGGTTTTTGAAAGCCAGTACCAATATCCCTGTATTGCACCTGCCGATATAAAACACGCACACACTTTTTGACGACTGCCAATATAATCTATGGGTCCACTGCGGTTCTGTACCTCAGGGTTACTATCCTGCGTCTCCTCGTTGTGTGACAGCCGAACCACCTTGCCTGAGGAGTTGAGGCTGACGTAGACCTGTAGACAGGGGTAACGGGACCTCTTCCAGCACTCAGCTCCGCAGCTGTACGAACAGTTTACATTCCACACAATTGTGGAGTTCAGGACTGTGCAGCTAGACTCCTCTGTCCACACACTAGACACAAAGAGAGGTTATTTCCACTGCATGGCTGTGACCATATTGGGCATATAGAGCATTTCTACTTTAGTGGGGAATTTTACAGTGAACAGAGAAAGGGAAGATGAGAGACAGAGAGGGAGAGAGAAAGAGAATGCAACAAATGTCCTAGGTCGGAGTTGAATGCAGTTGCATGGTATGCACCTTAGCCAAATGAGCCACCAGGGTGCCTCACTGCATTATGTTTTGTTCATTCTGGTAGAGTACAACAGAAGCATAAACATAGCAGACCCAGTACAGGTATGGCACTGAACTTGTGCAGTGGAAAAATTCTCATAGTGGAGTCAGAGGATAGAGAGAAGGGTTTAATGAACAGGTAGTGTTAAAGAGGAATGTCATGCAATTTTTCAGTTGATTTTACAGTTATTCAATTCAAGATCCATGCTCTCAATACAGTATATAGCCACTCAAACTCGAGTATATACTGTATTGAGAGCATATAGTTATAAAACAACATTAAAAACAAAACTCTACATAAGTTTCAAATATCAATTTGCCATGTCACATTCACATGGCATGTGATCAATCATATTGATTGTCATATTGATGTCAACAGGGTTAGTAAGGAACACAGGACGGGAAGTACTATTTTTTCATTCAGCAATTAGCACTTCATTAGGTATAAAAGGAATCACCTGAAGTAACATAGTTATGAAAAATTAGGAGCAGGATGGATGTGTTTTAAGAGCATGAACCTGTAATATATGCTATTCCTGTGGTCTGGCAAACATGATCATTTCCTTCCAAAAGTCAGAAAAACAAAACTAAGACTCCACAAAGCTGCTATGTGTAGCATTTGTAACCTTCAATACATCATATCACAGTAATTGTGATACCTTGGTATAATTACAATAATGAGACCATGGTGGAGACGATTGGTAGCCTCTATCTCACACCAGTGGTATTGTTAGTGCTAGTATTTCTCAGAGTTAAGACCACATTTCCCTTAAACTCTGTGACTCCCTGTCATGAAGAGGATGTTGCCACTTACCTGTCGGAGTAGGAGCGCAGGATGGTGATTCCCAGGACAAAGTACATCATGACGGAGAACAGCACCATGCTGAGGCCCAGCAGTATGGCTCTGTCCTCTCCTGCCCTCAGAGCAGTCACCGTCTTCCTCTTGTCCAGGACCTCATACTCACGAATCTTCTGGTAGATGGATCTGAGTATAACACATTAAAGATACACCTTGACATTCTCTTATTTTTCTTCTCCAGTGAACTTGCAACCCATTGGTTTCCAGGAAGACTACCAGTGTTATCAATTGTGTTATCAACCATTAATTGGATAGCCAAAGGACAAATCTCTGAACTTTCTCCACAGTGTGACAAGCACCCAGTGAAGCAAAATTACATCTCTTTTAATAAAGAAATTATAAAGATATGATGCTAAACCACAGAAAGACAAACACAGTAGTCTTGCAGCAAATATGCATTCACATATACGGCTTAGGTTGTACACACAATCACACAAATTAATGCAAACACACTGGCAGGCACTCACACACCTGTGCATACACATGCATATCATGAATTATATGTGGAAATAGTCATTTGGATAGCGTGTGCTTGTGGTTACATGCCATTTGGCCAGATCAAAAACCAATACTCTAATCAATATGTGATCAATGCATGAGATTATGTCCCTGCTCTCTTTAGGGGATCAATATTTTTCTGGTTACCCTTTGCCATTTTTTAACCAAGCTAGTGGAACACACACTTTAAGGCAATGTGACCAACTAGTTGCAGTAGTTACTCATAAACACCCAAATGTTAAGGTTTAACCTTTACATATCCAAGTTGACTGAGAAAACATTCTAAAATGAATACACAGACTTTAAAAAAATAAAAAAAAAATTTAACTTACTTTTGTACTCTGTTCCACTCGTCCTTTTTAAACAGATCGCCACATTTTATTTATGGACAAATGCACAGAATGTATGTGGAATATGTAAAATACATTTTTTTAGCCTTTTAGATTTTCTCTCATTCTCTTCTAAAATCTAAGACTGAGTGAGATTTTGGCTTGTGCTTTAATCTAAGTTTTTGTTATTGTGCTGTTAACTGCTAACAGCCAGTGCTAACAGCTGATCATTGTCTTTTATAATGGAAACAAAGTTTTGGGGTAAAGCATCCAAGGCACATCAAGATCGCTTTACAGAGACCATTTTTCTATTTTAAAAATGTATTTTGGCCTCATAACCATTAGGGTTTATAATGTCAGCAGTATGTAGTGAGACATTATTCATTACCTCCGGTCACCTCCTCCCTGTGATCCCTTACTTCCTGCCCATAGGAACATCCTCTCTGAGGATTGTTTGAATCGTAGTCCACTGTTTCTGCCAGATGGGCTGAAGCTGGGCTGCTGCAACCACCTGCCAAAGATATAGAGACTGTTATTCATGAATCCCTACAGAGTCGCTCCAGGATCCGTTTTCTGTTGTCCTGACAGTTCAGGAGAAATTGGCCAGTAATACACCACATCGTTCAGATTTGTGTAAAAGCTCCAACATTGGTATCCATGAGCAGTTCGATGCTCTAAGCATATTCAGAATTGGAGACCTGCCAGTAAATGGGTTTTCCTCTATATCTGCCTGAACTGACCAGGATAGGACTGAAAAACACCTATGTTTTGATGGCCAAGGAATACAACAGTACAATTGTCATAGATAATAAAATGGCAATGTTGTTGGTTCTCTTGAATTGCAATTTCAGTGTATTTATTTACACAATATAATTTAATATGTTGATCTGAACAGTTTATGATTTCTTTGTTGTTCTGCAATGTTGCATGTCCTCTGATCTTTACAGCTACATTACTATTTTTCCAATGTCCGATGTTTAAAGATAAGTTTCAAATCAAGTTGATGGAATAAAGAAAATAGTATGTTTACCAATAGTTGTAAATGGGCCAAAAAAAAAAGGTGGGAGACAGGACTTTGACAAAGTAGATTCTGCCAATATATAAAACACAAGTCTCTCCCTTTTTTTCACCTATTTACAATTATTGGTCAACATACTATTTTCTTTCTAAGTTTCCTCTGACCGCTTTCCGCTGTTACACTTGTTCAAAATAAAAGGTTTAATAAACATAAAGAAAGCGATTCACTTAACCACAATTCAGGAACAAGACAATTTTTTTAATATATTGTCAGAATCTGCTTTGTTCGCGTTTATGTGCTAGAAGTGTGATTTTCAGACCTGTTTTGCCATACAATGGCAGTGAATGGAGACAGAAAAAACACAATTCTCCACTCGCCTCTCACAGAGCCCCGGAGCAACAGTTAACAGAGAATCGGTTCAGTTCAACATCACTTAAGGGGGAACCATAGGGAGCCACCATTAACATTGATAATTTGTGGTAAAATTAGCACACTGTAAATTACATTGATTTTACTGTTACTGTACACACTTGTTAATGCATCACAGAGCTAAAGATAGGGAGCATTATCACGGGTTGGTATTTACAAAGTCATTAAAATGTATTAACACTGACACTGGTTCTTCAAGTTGCATTAGCACATCGTTGCTTTAACTTTGAGCAATGGTGTTAACACATAGAGTTTAAGACAGTGACATGGGGGGGATGTCCAGGTGGTTCAGTGGTCTAAAGCTTGCCCATCTAAATGCTACATCCTGGGTTCGAATCTGGCTTGGGACCCTTGTCGCATGTCATCCCCCAATCTTTCCTGTCTATCTCCACTTTGACCTATCAAATAAAGGTGAAAATGCCAAACAATAAATAAATAAAAAACAAAAGTGACATGGAGGAATGATCATCTAAGCTCTCTATGTTACATAAAAAAATATGTAAAGCTTCTGATCTAAAAGTAAGCCTCTCTGCCATTTCATGCCAACGCCTCGCTGACAAATCTGAATGGTAGACTTGAGATGTAATCATTTCATGATTTCTCTATTCTCATTTTAAAATCTTAGTCTTCCACCATGGCAAACAGTGGAAGGATCGCTGCATTCATTCAAGTTCTGTGAGCTATTAATGTAGTACTGCGTGGCTAACAACACAAGGTGAGTGAAACGAGAGCATAGTTGCTACAGCTGTGGTTACTACGCATGTAGGGGAATATTTTATTCCCTACACCTGACTAGAAGTACTTGGAAATGTCAGAAACCAGGAAGTCAGGGAACGCGGGATCCATCCCCAAACCCTGAGTAGTATTTACAGGCTGAAAGCTGAGGTGAACGGTATTTACCATTTGAAAGCAACACCTTTACCTGGTATTAAAATGCATCTCCAGTATACACATTGAAATCCAATTTCTCTGATTTCACAGATTGCCATGCACGTCATTTCCTCTCATAATTGTTAAGTCGTTTTAAATTGACAGTAAACACTTTGTCTCTCTTGTTCCCCACCATCCTGACAGTTTTTCCCACGGCGCAGCCAAGGGCGTCACGAGGCAAATTCTGGTCAGGCAGGCAGTCAGTCAGGTAACGCTTAGTAAGATGGCCTCTAGTGGGCATCTTTGACTAAGAGATGGCCTCTCGCCTATGGGCTAAATGCCACATTCAGTCCCATACTGATAATGCCATATTGGATCCCACACAGAGCCACCCTTCACTGTCATTTTACAGACATCCACATCTTCTGCTGTCCTGCAAACCTTAACGGTAGGTCACGTTATTACCTGTGGTATGTAACCTTGGTGGAATAGGTAATTTAACCGATACACGTGGAATAGGTCATTTAACCGATAACGTGTTGCACAACATCCACTCATCTTTGTCTATTGTTTTAATGACAGAAATGAACAGTGCTGTTGTCCTCTGTGCATGTCATTACAAAACATTTCACACAAGATTAGCTGTGTAATTATCTGTTAAAATTTGAGAGGTGAGGAGGATCACACTGTGCTAATGAGCATAACAAAACTAATGGGACTCTATGGGCTCTGATGCCATGCTGCTAACTGCAACCTCCTCATAGGCAAAACCTGAACCCCCAATCCACAATAATGACAATATTATTATTACTCATTTGTAAAAAACAGTTTCCAAATAAAAGCAAACATCATAATCATAAAATTAATTAAAATATGTAAAACAAGGCACCACAACCTAAAAAAAAAGGATAGGTTAAAAGGTGACAGTGGTCCTTCTAGGCTAAGCTCCTCAGGCAGGTCGATCCAAAAACCTGAACACTTTGACATATACATAGAAAATATAATTTTTCAGATTATAAACTCTTTAGGAATTAATTTGTATTGAATTAAAATTTATATATGGCTTGTTTTTTGCTCAATAGGTAGAGCTGGAGCTTTGCTCTAATACTACTAGAGGCACCCACAAACCACATAGACTGCGTTTACATGGACTTGAGTATCCCGATCCCGTTTTTGTGTTTGCGCATGTAAACATCATATCCCGATTTCAGAAACCTGGATAAGCCCTTATCCCGGTTTTGAGAAACCCGATTATGCTAGCTGGAAAGAAACCAGGATACTGTTGCATGTATACATCTTATCCCGGTTTCTGACCGCTGCCGACTACCTGCGCAGGCGCGGCTTCAGCCGAGTGACGTAGGGAGAAAAACACAAACAATGGCGGCAACGAGAGTATCTCACTTCTGGAGCGATGAGGAAACTGAGTTTTGTCTTTCGGTGATGAAAGAATTAAATATACTTGGCAGTTTAGATGGGAGAAAACATCGAAATGCTGACCTATTCAAGTCTGTAGTATACATACTACAGGACGCCGGTTTCCCAACACGTACAGTGGAGCAAGTCAGCTCACGGTGGAAAATACTAAATATAGCTTATAGCCGCTTATAGCCCGCCATAATCCAAAGTGGTCTCATTTTCAATAGCCACAGTCAAATTAATTTAAGGTTAACAGTTACAGAGGAATATCAGATTAACGATTTCAAAATTGGTGGTTTGTGTTGTAAACGTCACAGGCGCCTGTGCAAATAGCATGCAGTAATCAGTAACCGGGATACTAGTATCTATCATGTATACGGGGATATGAATGACCAGATTTCTCTGTGTTCCATGTAAACACCATATCCCGAATATGATCAAAACCGGGATAAGCCTCATAACCGGGATACTCAAGTCCATGTAAACGCAGTCATAGAGGCCACTCTTTACTGTGATTATGGGTGCTATGATGATACCAACACCTGCCACAAGTGCCTTAATTTACTGTATTACACATAATCCAACATGGTCTCACAGCAGTTCGTGAAATAGTCCCGAAAATTTCATCTATTGATTCGTGTACATGGACACGATTTTCCCATTTTTTTCGTGACACTCAGAATGACTTAAAAACAACCTTTTTTTGGTGAAATGAACACGACCTAAGAAACGTGCCTCCACCACGACCTGAATTACGTTCCTCCACCATGAATTTGAAAACGTAAGTTTAGGCAAACAAAACAACTTGTGTTACGGTTATGGTTAGGCAACTAAAACAACTTGGTTAAGGTTAGAGAAATGATTTGGTCATGGTTAAATAAGAAAAACGTTCATTAAAAATTTAAATGTGGCTTACGGTTGAAATGTACTTTGAACACACTGGGAATCGAACCCCGGTTGTCAGCATCGAAGGCAAACGTATACGCCCATCTGCCACAGTTTTATTTCAATGTCACACTACTTCCTGAGTCCCGACTGACAGAAAAAAAAAACGTGTTGCAGGCACGAAAGATACTTCCAATTGAAATACATTAGTTTGAAAGTCGTTCTGAGTGTCACGAAAAAAATGGGAAAATCGTGTCCATGTACACGAATCAATAGATGAAATTTCGTGACTATTTCACGAACTGCCGTGAGACCGGGTTGCATAATCAGAAGATGCACTGCGAGGTATTATTGCAATATTAACATAGAGGAATGTATTGGACACTGGAAGAGGTACAAGTCAATGGTCACAGTCCATCCTACAAATGACCCAAGTAAGCAAATACCTAACCTAAATTATCTTTAAAATGCCAAATTATATACTTATTTTCTCATTATTTTTCCTATCTCCCAGTCTGAGATATCAGAAAAACAAAGCATTTGTCTTGTACTTACGCCAATTTCACATATCATATAAGAAGAAGCAAAAAAACCTTTTTGTATTGGACTGCCGACATTCGTGGATTTGCTGCCCTGTTTGCTGTGTTGACACCCTTCAAATATTCATGAGGACAAGCTGGAGATATTGGAGCCTGCAAAAAAACAATCCCACATGTTCTACTTGTAATCTCGTAATTTCTAAATTGAAGAAGAGGATGACATATCGTTACTACAATTTTAAACTGAATTTAAAATCAAACATAAACAATGTGCAACCGATACTGCTCGCTTTTCGTAAGTAGGATTGCATTAGTGTGATTATAATTGATAATGTTGATTTTTATTATCTTGGTCTGTCGACATCGGTGTTTAGGCTGTATTTTAGCCTACCTTTTTTCCAAGTCACACTGTCTTATGCAGTTGATGGTTTCAAGAGATTTCACTTGTCGCAATAATGTGACTAATTTCAAGACTTTACACAATTCTTTAGTAAAAGTGCACCTTCCAAAGGCGAGCTTCACAATGCAACTGGACGCAACACAACCTGACTTGTTTTGTTGCTACAGTTATCATTATCAGTGGTTATTATCTTTTAATGGGAGTGTTTTTAAGCTCTATTACTCTGATTACATATTTCATTAGAGACACATTGTGGTCTACTGAGGCGGTTCAGACTTTGAGCAGTCTCATGAGATGCACCTACAGTATAGTCACTCCTGTTCAGTGGCCACAGATATACAGTCAATAGCTTTGCATTGAGCCATGACATGAAATTAGTCTCTTATACTTTTGGCTCATATACAGTGAAACACAATGAAATAACTGTCAGCTTTGATTATTGGTCTTAAGTAGCTTCCATGCTAAAATCATGTTACAGGATTTAAATCCAGTCAGCTTGCAGGACTGGGTAGTTTTAAAGACTGATATTGGTAAGACTAGTTTATGATACTATGCACTTTATAAATGGTACAGACTGCAAAACATTTTGAAATAACAATTTCTTGTCCTCCACAATGATTTTAAAGCAATGACATCTCACATTTTCTATGATGTTTGCAATTGCTTTTGATAATGACTGCCCCTGTATGTTGCTGACTCTGACTGCTGGAATTGTATATCAAGTCTCTCTTGAAAAAAATCTCTTGATCTCAATGAGAATACCTGATTACAGCTGCAATAAACAATTTTCTGACCAGTACAGGGAGACAGAAACCACAACACATTTGTAAATAACACACAGCAAGGCCACTGCACTACGGAGGATTACGAAGGACAAATGGAAGGATAAATGCAAATAGCTAAGCTAATCGTACCTGCTGAGAAGTCTACCCAGTAAGTCTCGCTTTGCCAGAACTTTCTCCTGCTGAAGGTTACATGTCCCACAATGACAAGTGAAGAGGTAGGTAATAAGTTTACTAGTTTAACAAGTTTACTCGCTCACTTCATCGATTCTGCCATTACGAGAATTTTTTTCAGGAATGGGAGGGGGTAAGGGACGCTTTTAAACAGCGAGGGAGGTGCCAAGTTAGTTTTTAAAAAAAGAAAAGCTACTTAAAGGATAACGCTGGTGTTTTTTAATGCATTTCTTACCGTCAACAAATCCTATGAAAATAACAAAATCAACAATGCGTTTGCTCTACTCTCATTACTTTCCAACTTCCCACGTACTGTTTTTAGCCTTCAGCACGGAAGTCACTGGCTCCAATTGTAAGCTAAAAACCTTTAAATACAGCTCACAAAGACATAGTTTCAATTTTAAAAATCGCTAACTGTTGCCAAAAAAAGTCAGGCTATTGTAGTTATTACCAAATCAAATTAAAATGTGAACAAATTCTTCATTACAACGGGGACTATTTTCAGTGCTATGGAACTACTTTACTGAGATCGCAAACGTGTTTACGGTCGACATATTAAGTTTGAGGAAAAAGTCGGCCAGCCCGGTGCATCGTAATGATGAAATATGCTGCCAGAGCTCTTTGACGTTTTTTTTAGTTGTTTTTTTTTCTACGGCTACTGAGACATGGCTTTATTGGGCATCGGCTACAAGGACGGGACTTGTTGGCAAAACAAAATCATTGCTGATTTTGTTATTCTCATAGGATTTGTTGACGGTAAGAAATGCATTAAAAAACACCAGCGTTATCCTTTAAAGGAATAGTTCACCCAAAAATGAAAATTCAGTCATTATCTACTCGCATTATGCTGGACGAGCTGCATGGCGCCATTTTATGGTTATTTTCCGTTATTATTTTCACCGTCAAGTCAGGTCTGAGTGAGTAGATAAGGACTGAATTTTCATTTTTGGGTGAACTATTCCTTTAATGGCCTGGGAGGAGCTTCATTTCGGAGTGGAATTTGACAACAAGCTTTGGGAAAGAGGTGAAAACAGCAACACAGCCGGCCTGTGTGGATATTTAGGGGTCTAAGCACGTAGTGCTGGAACCCTATTGTTTTTGCTGGAATCCTTTCTTTCTTTCTTTCTTTTTCTCCGCTAAAAGTGTCTGCATCTCAGAAACCTTAAGTCCTACAGCAGCCATATTTGGCAGACAGGCTCCTATGGCCCCCCACTACTCAGGCAAGGCAGCCCACGCGCATTGGCCAGATAGTGGCACTATATCAAGCAACGTTACCGTTTGGCCAATAACTTCTGAACTGCGTGTCGTAGAGACAAAATTCTTGTGTCCATATATTCTTTGGAAGGTGCTAGGTCCAATCCATGTATCACTTTCAATGTCCACCATATTGGATTTTCCACCATTTTGAATTCTTTAAGAAACACTTTTTTCTGAACTCCTCCTAGGCCGTTCATCCGATGAAACTTGGTGTGAACAAGTGCTTTACAATTCCCTGCAAGTTCCAGCACTTCGTGCTTGGATCCCTAAAAAAAAGATGAGGCCTTTGCCAGTCTGCAGTGCAAGGACAGACACCAGCTGGTCTTCATTGATGTCTTGCCTCGGCACAGAATCCTGCCACTCAGATTCCCCACTGCTCAACATGTTTGCCCCATGGATTCTAGAGAGCAAATTCTTCAGTTGGGTCACACTCTTCCTCATCTTTCTGAACACCACTGTGCTGGGGGTTCAAGCAGAGCTGTCTGACAAAACGGGCCCAGAGCTGGAGATCTTCAAGCTTGTGATGGATATATTAAATTGCCGTAATCATCTTCATCGGAGAGATCCTCCTCAAATGGATGGATAACTTCTGTCACTTCTGGAAAAGCACCTGGAACGTCTTTGACTTTACCGTCACCATAATGTCACTTCTACCAGAGATTATTATGGCCTTCAGACCAGACACAGCCAACCTGGAGGTTACCCAAGTCCAGCCAGACTTGACTCATTGTGCTTGCTATCACCAAATCTTTCAAGGCTATCAGCAACATCTTGGCATTGATGATGATTTTTCACATCTTTGCTGTGAAGGGAGTCAAACTGTTCCTGGACAGCAAATTCGCTAACCTCTCAACCCAGCTACAAAAGCTTCAAGCCGATGTCACGGAGACTACAGCTCAAATTAAGACACTCGAAACTGGCGTCAACGACCACGAGGGTAGGATTGTTGCCCTAGAGTCACTTTGCACTACTCTCCATGCTGATAATAATCTCCTAAAAGCAAAGCTGAATGATCTCGAGTCCAGATCAAGGCGCCAGAATATTCGAATAATAGGACTCCCAGAGGGGATAGAGAAAGGCCGACCTACAGAATTCATCGAAGATTTGATCCCGGCGGTGTTGGGAAAAGAGCATTTCAAAACTCAGTTTAAAGTTGGCCGCGCACACAGATCTCCGACAGCCAAAACCAGAGAAGGAGCCCCACCAAGACCCTTCATCGCAAGGCTGCACTATCCACAATCCCGGGATCTCATTCTCAGGCTGGCTAGTGAGAATCACCCCATCCACCATAACAAGAGGATTTTCTTTTTTCCAGACCTGACCCAGGAGTCGTATGCGGCAACGAAAACAATTCGACAGCATCCGAGAGAACTGCAAGGCCGCCAAGATTCGATATGGATTCCTTCGTCCAGCCCGCTTCAGAATGATTGTCGAGGGTGTGAGTCACACGTTCACTGACCCAAAAGAAGCCGAACGGTTCCTCGCCAACAGATCGCCTCCATAAAGACTCATTTCCTCTGGAAGAAGGCTGTATTTCAGATCTATTGCCGATTACAGTTGGTCTGTTTTTCATAGGCTATTGGTAGCAGCTGCTTTCGGTTCATAAAGTAAGAGTAAGATATTTAATTAACACATGTTGGTTAAAGCCAGAAATTAATTAACAATGCTCCCTGGATCAAGATGCCTGTGTAGCAGTTTATTTACACTTCTACGGAGTTAGAGATGTTCTCCCCCCTTAGGTTAGTTAGAGGGAGCGGGTGCTATGTTTTGTACCCAGCTCTGGTGGGAAGGGGGAGTTTGTTTTTGTTTAAGTTTTTGTTCATGTTCCTTTTTTCCCCAGCTGCTAATACTAGAATGTGTTCTTTTTTTGCTGACAGCGATTTTTTACTTTATGTAATACAGAGAAGGGATGTCACATAATATAGACGCAGCCCAGAAAATTGGGAAATTTAGAGTTCACAAAATATATGCAAGAACAAATCTCCCACTTTATCAATGAGAATGATACTGGTGATGTTAGCAACTCCATTTTATGGGAATCTTTAAAGGCCGTCATTAGAGGTTATACTATAGCTTTTGTATCCAATAAAAAGAAAAAAGAGCAGCAGACTGAAAGAAATATTACAGGATTTATTAATGTCTAATTTTCAGTAGGGCTTTTCTAAAACACTATTTATTTACTTTCTGTTGAAGCCCTTCTGTAACTATTGCCCACAATTTCTGTTGGCTATTCTTGAAATCAATAAACAGATTGAGAAAAAAATTAATAAAAAAACTGTTCCAGAGTTTCTCTGGAGCTGGTTTTCGAAAACAGCTTCAAAAACATCAACAGTGCCTTCATCTTGCCGTTTATCCTCTTTACTTTGGACCACTGGTATGCCCAGTATGCTGGTATGCTGGTCGACATGCAAAGGGTCAAAGAGCTCCAGAATGATGTAGAGGCTGCAGATACGTTATCTGCGGCCTCTACATCATTCTGTGGCTGCTACTCGGCACCTTCATCTTGCGCAACATTTTTGTGGGTGTCCTGGTGAACGAATTCCATGGCATTCGGAGAAAACGGTATAAAGACGTGCAGCAGATTGAGTGGTGGGCTAAAAAAAGTATTTTCAAGGCTGAGTTCAAGGCTTGTTATCCTGTATGCACAGGATAACAAGACATTCATTGTTAACCGGGGCAGGCGAGATGTCAGGGGATTCAGAGGAGTCAGACGAACCTCACTGGCCTGCGGCTCCTATAGTTAGCATAAAGGACTGGGAGAGGTACGTGCAGGAGGCCATGGCAGCGATGCAGGAGCAAGAGGAGGCTGAGAAAGTTCTATGGCCCGGGGTAGCATTGGGGTGTAGCCAGAAGTTTCAACCCATAGAGAGCAGTGCAGCAGCAGTTTTCTGGCCTATGTGATTTAATATTGATTTATTTGTTAATGGAGAGCACTACAAAGTTCTATAAAGTGGTTAACATAAATCACAGGCTGCAGTATTAGGGGTGTCACGATTCTCCAAATCCACGATTCGATTCGATTTTCGATTTAAACTTTTTTTTTTTCAGCACTGACGGCTATGCCATTGTTAGACTATCGAGTCTTGATTTGTAAAGATCAACAGATCATTGATTTTATGCCCTGACAACTGTCATTTACATTTTCAAATTCTTCTTTAAAAAGATGGTATCAAGTGTGATATAACTGCCATTTTTTTTTTTTTTGAATGTACCACACTAAGGCCATATGGTCAATTTTTTTCAAAGTTTTTCCATTTAAAAAAACACAACTTTACCTTTAATTTGGTACCAAATACATGGCAAGGCGATTCAGGGTGTCTCCTTACTTCAGTGTCAACATTCACAGTATGACAACAAAACAGATCTTTCCCATCTTGGCTAACGATAAGCTTTCAAAATACATACAAAACCTCCAGCGCTTCAGCCCACACACACACAATAATAGTCGCCAAACAAATATGGAAAAAGTTGCCAAACTTATATGGATAAAAGTCACTGCAACCCGGCCAGTCCTCCTATCGACTCTTCGGCGCACTGCCTCCCGGAAAACAGCATCCGTGACGTTGATTTTCAGTTTTTGGTACATTTTAAACGATTTAAAAATTACGGGCGCTCTTCGGCGCTATAGTGAAATATAGAACAGGCGCGCTCTAGCAGCTATGCTGTGTCGTCATTGAAATGTTTTGTTTTTTTTCTTCAGACGCGTGCGAGTAGGCAGGGGTGGAGAAAAAAAAAAATAGTGGGAGAATCGCGAACCTGCTTGTGATTTCGAAGGTCGAAATCGAACGCTATTTTCGATCGATTTTTGATTTAGAATCAAAATCGTGACACCCCTATGCAGTATCACAATACTTCTCCCTTTAGTAAGTTTCTCCTCAGTGCAACCACAACAGCATTTAGCTCAGTAGGTAAAGCATCAGCCTCTCATGTGGAAGATCGTGGCTTTAAATCCAGGTTTGTCCTTTCCGAAGTCTGATTGGTTGAATTAAACCTCAGCCTCAGCCAGAACCACAGTTTTTCAGAGCGCAAGTTAAATAACTGGCAAACTTAAATGGAAGAAGGAATTCATGATATTGGAAGGTCAGCAGGCTAATAGGCTAGTATGGCTAGTCTGAACTGGGAAGGTCAGCTAGGCTAACTAGCAAAACTAGATAACGTAGTCTGTCTAGATTGCATTCTTTCATTAGTAGCAAGAGTGCTAGGCTTAGGGCTGAAACGATTCCTCGAGAAACTCGATTACTAAAAATCATCTTCAGCTTCGATGCAAATTCTTTGCATCGAAGCTTCGTTTAATCCATATAACTACATACACGCTCACTGTTTCGCACAGATGATTATTACTGTTGCACAACGCGCTGGAGAAAAAGAGAGAAAATAGCAAGGGGAGAAGAGACAGGCCAGAGAAAACGACAGAAAGTGTCCAAAGTTTGGGATTCAGTGTTGCCAACTTGGCGACTTTGTCGCTAGACTTAGCGACTTTTCAGACCCCCCTGGCGACTTTATTTCTCAAAAGCGACTAGCGATAAATCTGGCGACTTTTTCTGACCATGGGAAGCAATATTAAAGTGTTGAATCCCAAAGCATTTGGCAATAAATTGGTTTCGGCTGATGCCAGTTTTCTCTACTTGCTTGTCTAATCCAGAGAGGTCTGATGATCACAGCGCTTCCCACACACAGCGTAGCTCCTTCCCTCCGCTGAGAGCAGGGACTGTAGGATATGGTCCACTTGTAATTGCTACCGGCATACGCCCAAACTGGCCCAGGTGGGCAGAGTCAGCATTTAATATTAAAACGGGATGAGATGAAGGCTAGTAAAGAATGTACGTTAATTATGGCTGTATGTAATGGCTAGTTAAGAACGTAAATCAATATGGTGGCTAGTTATGATGTCCCTAAGGCTACGTTCACACTGCAAGCCTTAGTGCTCAATTCGGATTTATTGCTCAGATCCGATTTTTTTGTTTGGCTGTTCACATTATTTTTTAAATGTGGCCAATATCAGATTCCAGTGTGAACTGGTCACGGTCCTGAACTGCCCCGCATGCGCAAAAGAACAATAACAAAGACGTGACACGCAGCACGCTGTCGTACAGAAGTAAACATGGAGGTCACTGAAGTCAGCGTTTACGGTTTCATTTATAAGTTGATGTGCAGTGGAAGCCAGCGAATTCGTGAGCAGATGACAATGAGGACGAGGAGAAAGAGAGCCTGGCTTTTTGTGGAGCAATGGCTGCTACTTCTGTACGGAGGTGTGTGTGGATGCGGAGTCGGAGCCAGGAGTGGTGGGATCGTGACGTGAATGGCTTCACTGTAGGGCTGTACCGAATGTACGTTTTTTACATTCGAAGCTTCTATTGAGGTTTTCGAATGAAGCTTCGAATGTCTGCCGTCATATTTTATGATGTCATAAAAAAATAAAAAAATCCTCGGAACAAAATCCTCAATTTGAATAAAGTGATTCATCGGATTAAATATGAGTTAGTCTTTTTTTTATTAAATCAACTTTCTTTAATTAATATAACTTGTCAGTTTAGTCAACATAAATACATGTAGGCTAATCCAATAAGGGCATAAAATAATGATGAAATAATAATCGCGCCTTGAGGCGTATAGCAACATTATGCTACGACTGAAATGGCAATAAACAATGAAAATGACTTTTGCAAGCTGACTTAAACCAAATATGTTAAAACAAAAGATATATTCACAATTTTTCAAGTCTGTCTTAAGAGTCAGGTACCCATATGTAGATTTACAGCATACGCACCCAACAAAACAAAGAGAATATGTGGAAACATCAGGAAAAGTGGAATTTCAGCCAGAAGATATTAATATATAGGAATAGCCAAAGATCCTTGACTTTGACACAAAATCAGAACATTTCAAATTAAAGTCTGAACCGTCCGGTGACTAGAAGTTCGGTGTGACCGACACTCACTCGTGCACAGGACGGGGGCTGTAACCTAGGTAACAATAAACAATGTCACAAACAAAACTACTGTAGCCTCTTACCATAGCTTAGCTTACCAAAAGAGAGGCTACTGTTCCCAGTGGTCTAGGGTCGTGTTCGGAACCGCATACTAACGGCATACTAACGTACTATTCATACTAAATATGACGTGAAATTGAGTATGTAGTGCGTTCCAACTGCATAGTATGTGAATTTTGTGTACGCGAGAAATGCCCGGATGTATACTAGATTAGCAAGAATTCCTGAGTATGCAGCGTGAGCTTACTGGACATACTCAACCGCCCCAAAATGCATTGCGTCTCTTCAGACTGCGGAATGGCGGACTGCGAGGCAGACGGTCCTGGCACCAGCCAGCGACAGAGCACGTACAAATGTGAGTAACCAAACTGTAATACGGCTTGTATGTGGTCAAATAATATTCGAATGACGGGGTTTATATTCACAATAATAATATTTAATAATATAGCATAACGTTAGAGGTTAGCGAGTTGGCTAATAACACCGTAGTTAACTACAACTGAGCTGTAAATGTGGACGTGTGTTTAGCTAGATCTAGCTAGACACATTCTCTGTAAAGTCCTCTGAGACATGCTTGTGATAAAGGGCTATATAAATAAACTTCACTTGACTTGATGTGTGATGAGTAACGTTAACCTTGATTAATAACGCCATATCGTTGTTCCTTTCTTCAAGGGACTGACGAAGACACCGAGTGCCTCATAAATTGGCGGGGTAAAAATGAGGACCAGTTCACTGGCAGGCGCAATGCTGCCATGAAAGGCTTTGAGTAAGAAAATTAAGTGTTGTGATTTTCATGTGCATGGCTCATTATAAGTTACTGTTCTACTCTCCTGAGATGTATAATTGTACATATTGCTGGTGACCAGTTAGTTTTGTCGTTAAGGGATCATTGCAATGACCATAAGGGTGGGAAATTAGCACCAGCCACCAGCCAAATGCTGGTAAAATATGAAAGTGGCTGGTAGATTTGAGACACAATATAATGATTTAGTGGCTGGTGAATTTTAATATTTATCTGTCAGTGGCTGGTAGATGTTCACATATAAGTGCTTATTCCCTGTCAAAAGTTTATGCCAATTTGACCAATGTTATGCTTGTATAGGATGTTCATCAAGGAGCACGGGTTGGAGGGAAAGGTCGAGGCTGGGTGGGCCAAAAAGAAGTGGGAGAACCTGAAGCAAAAATACAAGGTAAGTTGAAGCATCGAAAGCACTACAGTCTTGATGTTTACCACAAAAGAAACATGTGATGATGATGTTTGATTATGATGTTTGCTTTCTCCAAAATAATCAGGCAAAGTCAGTGCTGGGTAATAGCTACAATTTGTTAAAACAGTGCAGTCCATTATGTTTATCCCATATCCAATTTTTTCCCCCTGGTTTCCCTAATTTAATCACAGAGTATATGACTAGTGGTGAAAGGTTTAGCTAAATAATGATTATCAGATGACCTTTATGTATATTGTTTTGTAGGAACTGAAGGCACCTCGCACGGGTGTGAGCACTGAGGGAGGAGAGGCCACTGCTGCAAACTGGAAGTGGTTTGATACCATGGATGAGGTGATGGGGCAAAGACCATCCATAACCCCACCAAACCTCATCTCCTCAGCCATGGCACCAACCCCTGCAGCAGTGGTCTCTCCTCCAGAGCAGGAATTTAGCACTCCAGCTAAGAGGAAACGTGAGTCGGAGTGGCTCACGTTCCTTAGGGAGTTTGAGGAGAGAGAGGAGGAGAAGGAACGCCGAGTGGAAGAAAGGGAGGAGAAGAAAGAGAGAGAGGCACTGGAGAGAGAAGAGAAGAGGGAGAGAGAAAGGAGAGAAGAAGAGAGAAGGCACAGTGAGAGGAGGGAGAGAGAGTGGAGAGTGGATGGACAGCAGAGCTAGGGAGGAACGGCGAGAAAGAGGGGAGAGGGAGAGTCAAGCCAGGGAGGAAAGACTACTGTTACTTTTACAGTCATTTTTGCAAAAAAAATAAAAGAAAAAAAGATTACAATTTTGTCAGTGTTTTATTTATCAATGTTCAGGTGGGAGCGCCACTGCTACATTAACAGAAACCACAATAATAACAACTGGACTTAACTGGATTAATGAGTGAATAATCAATAATAATAAATATGATGTGTGAAGCTTTGCGATTGGGGATCTGTTATAATAAATTGTTTAAGAATTTTAAAAAAATCTTTACCAAACTTTACTACAACTATGTACATGTATTCACCAGGGTTGGATAACATTGAAATTGAAATTAGGAAAATCAGACAACTCCCTGGGTAAAGGTAAAAATAAATCAAAACCTAACAATAATCATGTTCCTGCAGTACAGGGATCCGGTCATTTGGAGCAGACACTGCAGCTGCGAGCCTGCTTCTGAGGGTGTCCCCAGACCGCTGGAGTGGCTCATTGGCTTCGTCACAGTCATCCCCATCACCATCTTCATCAGGCTCCAAAATGTCCCCATTCCCGATGCAGAGGTTGTGGAGGAAGAGGCAGTCAATAATGACCTCCGACACAAACTCCACCTTCACCTCTAGCGCCTTCAGAAAGATGGAGCGCCATCTGGTCTTCAGCACCCCAAATGCCCTCTCCACCACACACCTTGCCCTGGACAGCCTTGTGTTGTACCTGCCCTCAACAGCATTCCGGACAGGCTCACGGAATGGGGTCATCAGGCAAATGGGTTGAGCCAAGCAGGGATACCCTCCGTCACCTACGAGGCACCATCCTGGAGGTGGGTACAGCTGTTGTACATACAAGGGGCTGCACCTGAGGATCCTGGCATCGTGCACACTGCCAGGGAAGCCCACGTGGGCATCCAGAAAGCGACCCTTGTGGTCACAGACGGCTTGAAACTGGATGGAGTGGAACAGTTTCCGGTTGAAGTAGTCCGCTGCAAACCGTCCAGGTGGTACAATGCGAACATGGCACCCATCTATGCTCCCTGCCACATTGCTGAAAGCTGGGGAACCAGACAGCTGCTGGAACCCAGCCCCGATTTCCTCCAGCTCATCCCTGTTGGGGAAGCGGATCAGCCTCCTAAACCTGCCTTGGATGCCCTTGCTGACCCGGTGCACCATGTCGTGACACGTGGTGCGGGGAATGTCAAAGGCCTCTGACACAACCCTGTAGGATGTGGCATTAGCCAACCAGTACACAAACACAAGAACTTCAAATGCCTTCCCCCATCCATGGTCGGTGTCCCCCTGCAGTAGAAGGATTAGGTTCTCCATCGTTGGCCTAGACAGACGGAAGTCCTTCCTGAGGTCACCTTCCCCGAAATAGAGGCGCAACAGGGGAACATGAGGATTTACCCTGCAGTACAGCCCTCTTGCAACAACCTGTAAAGGATATTTATGAAATTATTTAGATTGACTATTTATTCTTATAATTTATTTGTCTATTAAATGATTTATGATTACTATTTATTTTGCTTATTAGTTACTTATTTGTTTATATATCTAGCCTTTTTCACTTTTAGAAATGTGTTGCATGAAGATTAAATGATCACTTTAAAGATTAATTTATTCATGACTCATGACGTGTTCTGATGCTATAAGAGATTGTAATTTAAGAAGATTCTCACTTTTTCTCTCATCTCAACTGGGAGCTAGTGAGCTGACTGAAACTAGATAATGTGCTAATACTTACTTCTGGGGGAAATCCAAAAATCATCGTGTACATCTGAATCATGTACCGCAGACGACGAGCTGATTGTCTCCGTCTTCTGATAAGAGGCATGGCGAGTGATGGAGCTACTCTGGACACAGGACGTTAAGGTAATGTTACAGAAGAGATAAACAAACGGGGGCTGCTGGCAGCGTTTGTTTTCCTTCAAATCTCCGAAAACGTAGCAACAGATTTCCAAACATAAACATTAACGAATAATATAGATACTAACCAGAGAACATTTCTCTGAAAAGTGATAAATAAATATGATCATTATATAAATTGATGCAAGTCAATTCACCAGTTACCAGGCCATTTTAATACATTTATATTTATTGAAATGTGGTGATATCTGTACATATAGAGCCCCAGAGGCAGCGCTGTTCTGTCCAGTAAAAACATGAAGCTTCACTTTACATTCAAACTAATATGGCAGCTACAATTGTTAGATTTCTTCTGTGAGACCAACATTTATCTTCCAAAAGGAATTATATCATGTATCAAAATGCTACGGAGACATTAGAGCCAGAGCTCTAATCACCAAAGAGCCGCACAGACCAGTTCATCGGATCGTGTTCTCCCCGGTATGACGACGGACGTTGACCGGCCGATCAGCTCAGGAGTCGGGCTGCTAGCAGCTGAGATGACCGGCTGGTCCCGGCCAGCGGCTCCCATAGGCGGCTCCTCAGATCTCCGAAAACGTCGGTGCAGATTTACAAACAGGCGTTATTTGGATAAACTGACCACATATTGGGAATCTACATGGTTACTTTCTCGCCTGAAAAAATATTAAAACTTAATGAAGTGACATATTAACAGTGGTAGAGCCAAAATTACAACAGCTTTTAGCCTGCTTTAAAATCCCCGCTATCGCTGCCGGCTGGTGCGAAATGCATTCTGGGATACTTGGCTGTATACTTCAATGTGAACAGTCTGCTGGTAATGGCATACTTAATTTCATATTTAGTAGGCAGTATGCAGTACATACTCATTGAGTATTTAGTAGGCAGTACGTTAGTATGCGGTTCCGAACAGGCCCTAGGACTTGTTATCTCTTTTCAGGTTGTGGGCCAGGAATATCAGCTTGTTGACATGGTCTGGTAGGAGCGCCAAGCGAATGCAGATACATATGATCTTTTTTTTTTTGTAACGACTTAAGTAATTTACTATAATAGTATAATACTATAATATTAGTGTAGCCTAATCTTTATCTGCAACTGTGCAGAAATACGGTATACATCATTGGTTTAAACAGAATGAATAGACGTGCAAAAAAAAAAAAAAAAGCTGCGCAGTGCGCAGCATTCGAATGTTGATTTAAAATTCGAATGTCAACGTTATGAATGAAGCTTCAAACTATTCGGTACAGCCCTACTTCACTGAAACAGATTTGATCCAAAATTTCACCCCAAATACTTATGAGGTCTAACACCTCGCTGTCCCTCCACTGACAACCTCCATCGCAGCTGTCTTGTGACGAATGTCGATCTAGAGTGACGTAAAAGTCACATGAATTCTGATGTGACTGTTCAGACTGAAGTCGCATTGCAAAAAATCAGACCTGTATCTGATTTAGGACCGCATATGAAAGTGGCCCAAATCAGAATTGAAAAGATCAGATTCCATGTGATTTGTGCTGTTCACACTGTTATAAAAAAAAAAACAGATCTGAGTCACATATCAGCAAAAAAATCGTATTTGGGCCACTTCTGCCTGCAGTCTGAACGTAGCCTAAGTTAGCTAAGTTTTGCTCAAGAAAATAACCACAGAAAATAAAATGCTGCAGTCAATTTGTGAAAGCCTGAGCTTCATTCATGTTATTATTATGATAGTCTCACACACACACACACACACCCCTACTCCCCTCACAGTGATGCATAAAATACCCCAGAAAGCAAAATATCAGGTGGTGTAAGTAGCAATTGGAGCCTAAAATGCACCAGTCCAATACAGCAGGTATATTCAGTTTAGTTTGATTGCAGTGAGTAGGGTCAGCAGGTGTAGGGCAACCCTTCAACATAGTAAATAAATGTACATTAGCCAGTCTTATGAACTTGTATGATATTTAGGCCTAGTAATAAATATCAATAATAATTATTATTTCACCTCTCTTTCAGTAAATCACAGCGTCGTATGGACAGCTTTGTGCGGACAGCTTTTCTGTTTTGTATATTTACTATTGCTCTTTAATAAAGCAAAAGTATTTCTTATCCGATTACTCGATTAATCGATGGAATAATCGGTAGAATACTCAATTACTAAAATAATCGATAGCTGCAGCCTTGTATTAGTTACCTCTTCTTTTACCCCTTGGCTTTGGGCTTCAGTCTGTTTTATGGCTCTGCCCATCAAGGGTTACCTCAACCAATGAGATTATTTCTTACTCCAGTGCAGCTCTGCCTCCATGAAATATTTGTAGAACTAAAAATCCAATCTGCATGTCTGTTGGTATATCTCTCTGCCTGTCTGCCTATCTTACTGTTTATGTGGAAACATCTACAACCTAAAATAAGACTGGGCCCAACCTTGTGCACATGTGCATGTGTGTGTGTTTGTGAGTGTATGTGGTGGTGATGACGTGTGTAATGCTTGCCAACTGCATGCCTAAGGAGCTGTGAACAGGTATGTGTAGGCCTACATGGATTTGTCAAAGGAGAGAGATCGTTGTGAAGTAGTGGAAAAAACTGCCATGGCATGCAGACCTCAAAGGGTATACACACATACACACTTTACAATACATACCTGTCATTCCTTTACAGTTTAAGACCTTCTGCACAAATGGAAAACATGCTCTCTCATAAAAGCTGACATCCTGAAGGTCAGACAACACTGTGACTTGAACCAGAAAGTAAAACTGGCATTATATAACGGCTAGATAATAGTGTTACGTGAAATAGGTGTTCAAACTGTGCCTAAAAAAAACGAACTACTCTTGACGCATGCCATTATTGTCTATGAATGGCGAAAAGCAGGGATTTCACAATGGTGATATGCACCCTAATATTCCCTTGTGGAGCCGTTAAGGAGCCCTAATACCCAAGAGGCCCTGTGATTACAGGTGCTTTGGGGTGCACCAATAGGCCTACTTGCTACAGTTACTTGCTGTAATTGTGTTAGAGATGGTAATTTACTGTGCGCATAATCACAGTATGCGCTGTGGGGTGTTATTGCATTGTCATTGGCAATTGTCATTGGTGGCTTCTTACAAAGGGAAAACAAGCCTTGATATCTCCAACTATGTTGACTGTGTGCAGACACTAGAGAGGGGAACCTAGACCATTGGTACAAACTTAAAAACAAACAGACATTGGTATTATCCTTTAATGCATAGGAATGTACTAGACACTATGAAGTCTGTGTAGATCTGTCATCCAGGATGTAAGATGTGTAGTAAGACGGACTCTATTAAGAGGCGGAAGTAAATGGTCACTGTGTTCTACAAGAGAAAGCAGCACCCAGAAAAGAGCCTTTGAGTACTATGAATTGAAAATGGTTATGTAAACAAATATCACATAAAAACAATATTTTCAAAATGCCAAAATGTTATTCTTATTTTCTCGTTATTCTTTCGGCGTCATTAACCCTCAGTCTGTGTGTCTGTCTGTCTCTCATCATCATCTCCATGTCATCTCCATATCATTTCTAACTCTCTCAGTGTAATTAGTAATTAGTCTAATTAGTAATTAGTACATTTTTGGGATTGAGAAAAACAACTATATTTGACAACCATTCATCCATTGTGCCTCATTTATCAAGCTACATGCGAACAGATTTTTTTGTAATTGACATTTACAAATGAAAACTGGAACTCTGAATGTCCGAAGGAAATTTACAAAAACCTGAGACCACACATAGGATGTGTAAACTCTGCAGTTCGTCTTTTATCTTGAATCTTTCACTTTTATTGATTAAACTGATCCTTAAAGTCGAGATGAAACGGCATTTCGAGAGTATCTAACTTCCGTATCGTGACGTATTTCCAAGTGAAACAGGAAAGACAGGTGGGACGTAACGTTGGGAGGAATTTGATTTGAACGTTGAAAAGTGGGCGTGTCATAACACCCGAAGACACACCAAAGTACCACGCTGTTGCTAGCTAGCTAACTAATTAATCTTAGCTCTGTGCGCTAAAAGTTGAAGATTGATTGATGGGTGGATGTCATGATATTATTGGTTGAAATTGGTTATGGGCATGCTTACGTAAGCACACGGCATATTTTGTTTTACAGGAAGAAAACATGATTGAATTTTGATATAAGAATACAAAGAAATTGATTTTTTGTATTTTTTTTGGCATATATTGGTATATAGGTGCACAATATGACCGGGGATGTGATCTAAAAGGGTTAAAAAGGCATTTTTCATTTCATCTCGACTTTAAATAGCCTTATCTGAACATATTTTATTCTCTAATATGGAAATAGCATGGAGAGATAAACGATATAGAAATGCAATTTAAAGTAAAATAAAACTGTTCATTGGAGCACGACGACACCGAAATTGTTCTTATCTTATCTGGTGTTCCTTGGCCTCTTCACCTGGATTTAAAGTTTTGCCTGCATGCCATTATTCAATTTGTTGTTTCTAGTTTTATAGCAAACCACCACTTTGTTCTACAGATGAAACGCTATTAACAAATTTTGGCCTGTTGTGGCCAAATACTGAGAACCCTCAGTATTTTGGCTACTAAATAATACATTTTTGTTCAGTTGAACAGTGTTAAGATTCACCTCCGCCTCAGAGAAATTCTTTTTGTGCTACTTTGATGGCATTTCTCACATGAGAATTGCCTTTGTCTGTGTTCTGCTTTGCCTTGTTTTGTGTTTTTGGTATTATGTTAATTAAGGAGCTGTAAATGCGCGTCCAATTTACAAATGACTGGGATTTATCAACATACGCACATGGATACGACGGAAACCATGTGACAACATATTGACAAGGTTGAATGACAATGGAGTCATGGAGTGTGTTTAATCAACCGAACGTAGATATTTTCAGTTCATGTAACAAAAAGTAAAAACAACAAAATTGGAGTTACACAATTTCTATGCAGCAATAGCCATCAAATGCTACTCTGCCAGCTGGAGAGGGACTATGTGGGGTGGAGGGGAATTTGGAGGGTGTAATTTTATGTTGCTGGGTGAAGAAGGGGGTGTGGTTGAAGGGCAGGTGCTGATACTATTTGTGTGTCTGTATGTGGCGGTTGGTAGTGGTTGCTAAGGAAGCCACAGTGTGTGTGTGTGTAGGATACATATCTAACCAGATGTGCCCTTCTAGGGGAATTAAAATACTGGATGCACTTTGTGGAGCATTTTCGTCACTATGCACCATGTTCTGTTAAAATCTGCTGGAGGGAAGGCTTGATAATAGGCCTTCAGCAAAGTAGTGGGTGAGGAGTTTATCTCTTCAACCTACAATCGAGTGTTCCTAATTGAGAACAACATCAAAAACATACCAAAAAAAGGACAGAGCTGCTTTTTATACTTGGCAAGTAGGGATGTTGGGTAAATAACTATGATTTTAAGTCAGTGCTGAGCAGTGTATGTTTAAATTGACTGTGTTAGTAAGCTTTATAGGCCAGCTGGTGGTTTACTTTAAAGTGGCAACACATACTAGCCTGCAGATGGCACTGATTGACTTTTTGGGCATCGTATACTAACAGTGAGATAGCACCCCATAGTGCTGTATAGCAAAGCATATGGAAGCTGTATATACTTTCTGTAGAGGAAACACTTGTTAAGATGGTAATATTTGACTATAACAATGAATTGCATGATGTTTTTTGATGATTTTTGAATGGCATGGCTCTAGAGGGTGTCTTTGACTAAGAGATGGCCCCGAGTCTCAGAGGAAACAAATCTAGGCTATATCCAGGGGGTCATTGGGCCGGAATGCACCGGTGCGCCGTTCCGGGAGTGAATTTGACAACGCAACGCGCGTTCCGGTTCTGAGCAAATAAATACAGAGCAGTACCGGTGGTTGTACCTGTTTTAGGAGCTTAAACTACTGGCTCGGTTCGTTTTATGACCAACGTTTTCCAGCTGGGCAGTGTTTGGACCTTCGGGCCAATCACAGTACTTAAAAACGGAAAACTCCACTCAACCGGGAAGCACTGTTATGAGCGAAGCTAGGCTGCTGTATTTCTGCCTCTCCACCATGTTGACGTTCCAAAACAGCCCAATGGACAGAATTATCTATCCGTCAACAATTCTGTCCATTTTCCGACGGATCAGTGTGGCCGCAGTTTTTGGAATTCAACACGTGTACCGTGGGCCTGGACAGGATCTGTACTTGTTTACTTTGTAGATGCACGATCAAGGAAAGTTGATGGCTGGAAAAAGGGTAAGATTTAGCCTCGTAGCCCCAGATTCAGTGAATACATGTCACATACATGCCACACACACACACGCACACTCTCTCTCTCTCTCTCTCTCTCTCTCTCTCTCTCTCACCTATCTTCAACAGTTATACGCAAACCCTTTTCTTGATAACTATAAGGCTTGACATCAAGTTAAGTTCAATAAAGTCCCTGTGCAATCACACTTGATGAGCCTCAACTAAAAGCCAGGATCTCTTTTGATTGAAAATTAGTGGTTCACTAATAAACAGAGAAAAATACCCAAAAGGTCATATTTAACAAACTTGTGTTACCTATGACAGACAGCCTGGGGGCTGGAGCTCTGCAGGGAAAGCTGTTGACACCTGGCTACTAAAGAAAGAGCAGTCAACACAACAGGACTCAATATTGACTGAAGCATCTTCCAGCAGCCACGCACACACACACACACTCAGTCAAAGTCTGTAAAAGTAATAGGGCCATGAATGATAGACCTGCTGATGGACTGAGTACATCAGCATGGCCTGAGTCAATATTTGAGCCCATCAGATGATGCAGTCTGGTCGGTTGTTGTGAACACTCTGTTTCACTGACCTTTCAGCACTAGAGCGCTCTAGGTTCATGTTTTAGGTGTTCAGGGTTCTTCCAATGACCACTCTGTTCATTTAAAGCTGCACTAGGCAAGATTTTTATGTAGAAATACTATTTTCTCATATTCAATTCTGGTGTCGGTGTGATCACATCTTCATTACACAGGAAGTGGTAAATCAAAACTTGAGTGAAATATCCTAAACAGCAGTGAGTGAGCGCTCTGTCAAGAGAAAGCTGGACTCACCAACGATGGCTGAACCTCTTCACATCCTCCACCTCCACCACACACTGAGAAGAAGACATTTAGTTTACTGAGGTCACCTTACAGGATTTCTGGGTAATGAAGTCCTTCAAACTTTAAAAAATTCAAAGTTATCTCTCCCTGCCACTTGGGGCCGCCAAAGTGCGATTTGTGCAGTGCAGTATTGCCTGGGTGGAAAAACCTGGAAATTAGCTTTGCGCATCCTTTGCTCACAGTTCTACATTTAGTTGGAAGTTGACTTTCTGAGCCGTCATGAAAATATATATAAATATATATTGTACGTAAATATATATTATATATGTAAAAATCCCTGTAAAAATTGTATGTAAAAACATAATAGTCATAATGGAAATTCAGATTTTCACCAGTCAGTTTACTGCTGAAGAGGAGGGAGACAGCTAATTAAGTCAAACCAAAATACAAACACTGAATAGAATCAATCCAGTCTTGGCTAAACCTGATCCCATGATGACTGGAAATCATACAAAACCCAGTGTAGTTCATCACAAGGAGGAGCTGCTGGTGCATACATACCATCTCATTAATATTTAATGAGTCATACATTTTCGTAAGCATTATACCAGCAGAACTATGAGGAAATGGAGCTCACCTGATCTCCGATGGTGGTGTCGGACAAAACTCAATGGTCAGACGGTCGGAGCAGTTGTCCCCCAGCATGGCACCTTGTACATCACAACACCTCTACCCATGGGCTCGTATTTACCTCCATCTAAACTACTGCTGCCATTCAATGCACAAAATAGTTCTCACTGCTTACTGAAAGAAGGTTCAGCAGTCGTCACTTTTGGCTGATAAAGCTCGGCAGCGAGTTTGGTAGGAGGTGAGGAAATGAATTGCCAGAGTGTGAAATCTTTTTACCCCCAATGTCACAGACCTTTAAAATTTCAGGAAGCGCCACAAAAAGTGTACTGCTGAGGAAAAGGAAGAAAAAATAAGGACTGCAGCACTGAAAAAGAAAACTCTTCAATTGGTGGTTTACAAAAAAAAAGTTCTCTATGGAAAACAGGGAAGTCATTCGTAACAAAAATCGGTAATGGAGAAAGAAAATCAATGAAAAATGTGAAAAACCAGGAGCCAGGCAGTCATCATCCATCCAATAATAACCACAACTCTTTGAGGTGACAAATGACGCAACATGAAGTCTAACCCTAGTCGCTCTGCCTTTGGTCACTACTCTGTCTGAGGTGTCAGGTCTCTGGTAGAGCAGTGTAGCCCTGGTCATAGTCAGCCAGGTTTTACTGAACACTGAGTTTACGTCAGCCTCATCTGTCAATATTGATGTGGGAGGTGGCTGGGTGGTGTGAATGTAGGTAGGGGTGAGGGAGAGAGAGATAGAAATTAACACAGGCAGATTCAGAGAGAGAGAGACAGAGAAAGTGCTACCAGATTGCCTGTAAATATTGATGTTCCTCAAACGCAACAGCAAGTCAGGAATCCTCTTCGCCCACTACCAGTCACACACACACACACACACTGGCATTCCAACAATGGCAGTGCATCACTACAGGACCCTCCTCCTGTATTGCAACAGTCCCTCAGCATTCCCTGAACACCATTTATGTCTGTCTCCACTTGTCCTTGTCACCACAAACTCAAGAAAATAATGGCTGGTGAATAAAAACTGGGTGAAGTGATGATAGGCAGGGTGTAAATAATGCAATTGAAATATTCCAGAGCAATTTTCGGTGCACTGCCATGTCATTACAGCAGATTTTTTGCAAATGAAAGAGATTTGGTTGTAGGCTCTTTGTTTCTGGTCTAGCACTGTGCAAAACCCTCTATTTCCAGTATGTGGTATGGAAATGGAGTGGAGATAGAGGGAGCTAATGCCCAGAGTTGTTAAAGAAATGCCTTGACATTTTTGAGCAGGGTATTTTTCTACATTTCAACATTTGGTTAGCATTTCTCACTGAAACCAATAGGAAGCAGCTAGTCAACAGGGTTAACAGGCCATGCAGAAGAAAGATAACCAACTAAAAACTGAAATTGTCAAAGTATCCTTGTCCTTACTTTGGTTGGAACAATTGAGAACCGCATGTTTTAGCTGTTCCTATTCAGACTTGGACTATACTGAGGATTTTGGACTGCCTTTGTTTGCATGCAAGGTTAAGGCGTTGCCTTTAAATACCATGCACGTTTAATTCAGTTTTGTTTGGGATGACATTTTTTGTAATATGTGTCCTACAGATTGATTCCAGTCGATTGTACGTTCAGTCTGTAAAAGTACAACTCAAGGTAAATATTGTATCTTCCAGTAGGTCTGTAGAAATCATTTGCACATGTAGACCTAATAGGTCTAGGCATAATAGGTGTTCATTGGATTCATCCTTGCTAGTGGAGCAATAGCGCAAATCCTGGGATGAATGTGTCTATAAATTATAATTTACCATATCACAGAACACCCTCAAACATTGCTTCATTGGCAAAGACAAGAAAGACAAATTTACTCAGGCTGAGATGGAAAATGTACTTGCCAAATACAGAAGTTCCTCCTCTGCAACTGGAGGAGGAACCGCTGAGTCCCTCAGTGTTACCACCTTGGAAGAGCAGGTGGCCTCAACACCTCTCCATGACTTAACACTTAGTAGAAGCACCTTTTGCTTTAACAACAGCAGTAAGTCTATTTGGACCAACTACCTACTCACTGATATTGCAAGGAGAACTAATTCTGCAAATCATTCAAAAGACGGCACAGCTCAATGATCAAGACCTCCTCCATGTGGAACCACTGGATACATTGGACGTCTGATTAACTCCCGTAAAACTCAAGCACATAAATGGCAGGACGTATCTTGTTTGCTTGTTTTGAAGAGTTGTTTGAGCCCCAAATGGCTCGTCAGTAAACTGCACACAGCACGCTCATGTTTACCAGCCCAGTCTGTGAAGCTTTATACTAAAGGACACCAAGGAGACGGGAGAGGAAAAGATCTAATGTTGGTGAGTCCAGCTTTCTCTGGACGGAGCGCTCGCACACTGCTGTTAAGGAGACAGTTTGCTCTTAAATTTGGATTGTGATTCGTCACTTCCAGTGTAGAGAAGATAGACATTTTTACATAAAACATTTGCCTAGTGCAGCTTTAAAACGTACTCACATGGTTATTCATATTCATCTCAAAACTTCACCTAAGCTGTTTTAGGTCAAGGTCATGGAATCATTTTGGTCCAGATATAAAGACACACCTTAATAATTTTCCTGGAAATCAGTTTATATTCTAAAGATGAGGAATTTAGCTGATGCTCTCATCTAAAGCAACTTCCAGTACAGTAAGTACAACATTAGAAGTGTTCAGTGCCTGTGAATTGCATAATTGCAAGCTGACAAGTAAAGGACAAATGCATGGGGCAATAATACAACGCAAAGAACTTAAAGGAGGAGAGTTTCAAAAGTGTTTGAAAAAGTATCATGTTTCAAGAACTTCTTTTGTTCAATCCGTGGGCCAGAATCCAAATTGCATTGCCAGCCAATATCTGGTGTCTGGCACCCCGCTCCTGTGGTTTCAGCAGCCGAGAGACACACTGCCTTTGACCTTTAAATGGATGAAAGATCTCTGAAATAAATAGCTGTTGTGCGTGTGTGTCTGTGTGTGTGTGTGTGTGTGGCGGGGTGTGAGGATCATTCAGTACCTCTTCAGCATCCCTTGATTAGAAACAGAATAAGTTTCTTTGCCAAGTATAATAAATGCACAAGATTTTTTCTTAGTGACATTAGCGCTGAGACATAACAACCTGCATATTATCGCAGTACATTTTAACACATGGTATATGAACAACAGTGCAACAGAGCATGAAAAAAGCTATTGTGAGTGGTGGACAATTGTGCAAATAACACTTGGTTATTGTCTTTTTTGAGGTTTTACATTGTTTTATTTTTTTTAATCTTTGCTTTGATCTAATGCAATTTTGTCTTGAATGTAGGTATGTATGTATTGTATGTATGAATCTAGAGTAGCTGCCGCTTTAGCAAAAGCTAATGCTCATTTGCATGGTAGTAGTGACATTACAAACAGTTTTATAGGGTAGAGTAACATCTCTTGGGAAGAAGCTGTTGAGTTCATTCTTCATTGTTGATTGCACACTTTGTTATCTTTCATTGTCGACCAGTTGGACCATACAAAAAGTTTTGTTTTGTTAGCTAGCTAAATGTGCCAGACGGTAACCTTTTCTAACCAACTGTTTTATTAGAACCAGAGCTGTGGCTACACCACATTATTTTGGCAGATGATGTCCCTCTTGAGCACAAGAACATTGAAGGTTGGGATGTTATTTGAGGACAGGTAGTGGTTAAAGATGCTGGTGACACCTGGGCTGCATGGATGGATGGATGGATGGAGCAAAGGAAATGAGTGAACACATGAAGAAGATACAGCAGTGTGAATGAAAGAATAAAGGCTGGATGTGGTGATGGCATTTGGAAGTGTGTTAAAATAACAGCCTATTTCATAAAGACCGTATCAGATGGCAAGTGAACTCAGAGGTTTGATGTCTGTCTTGCCATGTTATGCACGCTTGTACACACACACACACACACACACTCAGAGCTATTTATTTCGCCTTTCTTATAAGTGTTAGAAAGGTCATGGGCAGCATGTCTTGTACTGTTAAAACCACACAAGAGGATTGTTCTGTGATGTGGTCAACCCCCCCCCCCCCCCCCCCCATGCTACTACAGGGAATGCTGCCCCCCTGCATCCTCATACATCATCACAGCCACATACACACACACACACAAACATACCAGCCTGTCACGTGATTTCAGCTAAGCAGTTCATAACCCTAAGCCACTTGTCACTCTTTGACACATAAACCTCACAGCTTTCCTGGAAGGCCAGACCATCAGGTGGCAATGCATGGTGACAGCACAGGTGCTGCCATTCACTATGGCAGGGTTGGAGGACTCGCATAGGCATATTCATGCCTTTATATATATACACACACACACACACACACACACACACACACACACACACACACAGTCTGTCTTAGCAGTGATGTCATGGTTCTGTTTCTGGAAGGCTATTTCGATGGCATGTGTTTCGCTGTGCGTATGCTGCAGTTGGCTCTGGCCACCTGACTGCACAGAGTGAGAGTCGGACACAGTTGCTCAGGCTTGTTTAGAAGTTAAAGAGCTATAGCATGGCTTATGATATAAAGCTGCAGTAATATGAAGTTATAGGCCCACATATGGGGTAAAGCTAACTGGCTAGTGCTCCTGTCAGTTTCCCCTTAGGCACTGCAGCATTATCACTTCTACAGCCTGTTGACAGTGGATACAAATGCATATATCTGTACATACTGTATCTATGGTCTTCTGAAGCGCAGTTAAAGGTGCCTCGCGCATCATTTTAACATCAATCAATAGGATAATTAGTATCACTAGTATAATTACCATAAACAAATGAGACCATTGCTGAGAAGATTAGCAGCCTCTACCATCCTCCCACATTTTACATTGTGTGTCACCGGGTCAGATTTGGAGGGAAATCTGCTGGATTGCTTTACAGCACAAAACAGGAGGAGGGCGCTGTTCTTCCAGCATGACATTGATTACATTGCTGAATTGGGGTAATCAAATTACATTACAAACATTACATTGCTCATTGAAGAGCTGGACGTTAGCAGCAACAACCCCCAATCATCTGTTTAGTGCTGCTAGTCGAGTTGTCCAGTCCACACAGGCCCAAAATCAATAGATTATCTTTGTGTCAGTCGCCCAACAGGTGATGTGGGACGTGAATATCCTCAATAACCTCAAACAATTATCATGGAGCTCCATATGCTTACACAGATTCATATGGCATATGGTCTACATCAATTATTTTGATATGAATGAATGGATATGGGACATCTGTCAAATAAATGACTGCATAAATGAGTGAAATGATTGAGGAAAACTCTATTGAGGCTGTGCAGTTGTGTCACAAATCTCCCAGCAACAACAGCTGGCACTGTCATGGAGGTCCATTGGAGAATTGGCTGGGCACAAATAAATCTAAATATAGCCTATAACAACCAGGCTAGAAACAGAGGGATAGCCTACCTGAAAAAGATTGATGTGGTGTGGGTGTCAATTCGGTATTAAGGTTACTAATGGGTTACTGTGACACAGTAAACTGTCTTGTCTTTAGCGCTAGCCTCTCCTCCAAAACACTCAGAGTTGTAGCTTTAGAAAAGTCAGCTCAGTTTACCTGAGCAAACTGTTTTTGGCTTTGTTAGCTAGCTAACCAGCAAGCTAATTTAGCAAAGCAACTAATTTATCATTAAAATACTAGCCATTACTTCTAGCCTCTACTAGATAAGTTAGGTAGAGCGCAAATCAGATGTGTTTACAACAAGGCAGTGATAGTAACCAGATATTATGGTTAGCTAGCTAACAAGCTGACATTCTCTAAACACACAATCAGATGTATCAATAGCAAAATGATCAGTTCCTAGTCAAAACAGCACAGAAATTATCTGTTAAATTCTGATGAGACAGCCAAGTCATATGTTTAGAAATACAATCAGCTATTTGCAGCCTATGTTGCCCAAGAGTTTAGGACCTCCAAAATGGCTGCCAGAGGGTTACGTCACCTGAAAGCCCTCTATAGGTGGGGAACGAAAGTGTGAGGTAGAGTTAGCCAATTAGGAGGGTGCACATACATGCTCTCTACATTGACTCTCTGATCCTGTAGCCTAGTTCATGTTTTGTCATTAAACCGATCTTAAAACGTTACAGCCATCATCTTGTAGTATCAGCATTAACTAAGAAGGAACTCAAAAGTCGGCAGTGAACGGCTAACGTTAACTACCTGGCCAATGTTGTTTACAGAACAACCTGCTTGGGATGGTCACATTAGCACCCTGACATGAAGAATAATGTTAACCTAGGAGTTAGCACTTTTAACAGCCATGGCCTGGGCTACTTCTTCTAGGCTATTGGCTTCAGTTCTACATCTGTTATCCTAAACCAGCTAACATAAGACTAACTTTATGTTACATATTCTGTGTACCTCTTGAGTTGGAGTCTGCATTGTGTCTCTGCACCCAGTCTAAACAAAGCTTACTTACTGAGAACTGTGCCACTATAAACAGCGGGCACTTGACATGACAAATATTAATCCAGCCAGTTTTAAAAAGTGTTTTCCTAACATACATAGGCTACATCGCAACTGTATCACATCTTACCACACAAAATGAATGAAACATTCCAATTCCCACAGGCTTACAACTTCATATTACAATTAGGCAAAATATGCAACAATTCAGTATTTTCTAAAGTATTTTCAGTCTTACCTCCTTCTCTCATTAACATTAGTTCACGGAGGATAACCAGCTAAATCACTTTCATGGTAGAGACCGGTATAAACAGTACATGCTTGTAAGGGCAAGGGAGAAAACATGGAATGGATTCTAGGAATATGCCCCCCGTCCCCTTTGGGAATTACACTTACACTGTACCTTTTCGTAAAGGCACAGCCCCAGTGACAAAAGGTACAACGCTAAGCCTTTTTTTTCTGACAGTGAAAAGTGTGAGACAGGATGGTTGAGAGAGAGAGAGATTTAGACAGAGACAAAACCAGACACACATAGGATCAGAGTCGGCTTGTTTGAGATATATATTGTTGTGAGTGTTAGAATGAGTGCTAATAGCAGAGGAGCAGAGAGAGCTGGTGTTAATGGTTCAGACCAGACTTGGTGGCTCCTCACTGCTGTGTGATGTTAATGGAATGATCCATACTGCTGCAGAGTCGTTTCTGTACATGGAACTAAACCAGCAGTTGAACTATATTCTGCAGTCGCTTGGTGATACGCAACTAAATTCAAATTTGGATAGTATTTTAATGGTTTGTTTCTTTTTGGCATTTTGAGGCGTAGTTAAGCTGCAACTACCAACTATGCCTAAAAGAAAGGGAATTGGATTTGTCTGTTTAGTTTTAATTCATTTTTTTATGTCCTCCTAAAATTGTCAAGGTTGTAAAAGCCAGATGTTACAAAGACCTTTTTACTTCCTTGTTTTAAGTTTACATACAATAGAAAGTTAAAATTGCTTCACTTCTTCCTGTGATGAAGCCAGATAGGGTTACAGTGCACTGACATACAACATTTTCAACAGAATTATCAATTATGCAATAACTTTCAGTTCAGAAGTGTATAGCTGCACACAGGTAAGAGAGCACCTCCCCAACTCAACTGTGACTTGTCACAGCAATGTGAATGTCAACAGAAGCTCACTCCTCCACTTAAAGTAATAATACATGACATTTTCATATAAATTAATCTCCATTTTGCCACTCTTGGCTGATTGATACAACACAATAGTGATTCAACCTATATCCAGTTCATGAAAGCTTTTACATTTGCTGTTCTATATACTTGGTGTCTGGTAGGTCTGTCCTGGGAAAATCCTCTGGTTCACAGGAAGTGTGAACCAGAGGAACCCTATGCATTTTATGTTTCCGGTTTGTTTGGAGTAAACAGAAGCAGAACTGGGTAGTGAGCATGAGCAGCGATAGCCACCATGGCTGAACAGACAAAGAAAAGAACTCAGACTTCATCAACAGAAAATCCAAGGAAAAAGACAAAGTCACAGTACTGGACACACTGTTTGATTGACAGGTGATCTCTGGGAAGTGCAGTGCAGAAACACCACAGCAATGAGCGCTGAGCAACAAAGATGGAGACTAAACAAAAACAAAAACGAGGATCTCAAGGATTACCACTTCAAGCAACCAAAGGCACATAGCAGTGACACAGCCTCCCGTGAGAGATTAGTTGTAACACATCGCCATTACACAGCTAAAACAGAATAGCCTCACCTGCTGGGGGGCTTGCTGTCAAACTAAGCTTGTATCCCTATAAATAATCAGTAATTAATAATCCCAAACATTTTTTAGGAATTAACAAACCAAAATATCCCCAGAGGACCTTATGACTCCAAAACTGGAATCACATTTCACTCCGAGTTCCTTGTCCAATATTTTCTTATCCTGTAATATCTTACCTTAAATTGCTGTTGAAGTCAAAAAGTTTCCTGGCTGCAGGCGTTGGGCATGTCGTTTAATCCCATAGTAGGTTAAAAAGTGATAGAGTTACAGAGAGAGATAGTGTGTGTGTGTAAGTGCCTGCAGATTGAGATGGCCAACAGCAAGTCAGTCAGTCAGTCAGGTAGTTAGTCAGTCAATCAGCAGTCTGTCAGTTGTCTAGACTAAGCCAGTGTGTGATAGTCGATCTGTTGGAGGCAGAGCGGCTCTAACAGCCCTCAGCATGCCTCCCATACCCAGCACACTGCTGCAGACTGAGAGACAACCACAGTAACCACACTGCCCCGCACCGCTCGCACTAATAATCAGTTTGTGATGATGATCGTCTGTGGTGTTGGGGGGGGAGGGGTGGGGGGGGGGCAATGCTGGGTTGGGAGGGACAGAGAACGAGAGGGAGAGGGAGGTTGAGAGAGAAGGAGAGATGGAGGGAGGAAGAATAACCATACAGGGGATGGACAAAATAACACATGAAAACACATGAAAAAGCACTTTAAAGCTGCATTGTGCAACGATTTCCACATTAAAATAACAATGCCTAAATAGGATATAGCCTATTCTACATTATCAGTCTGTGTCTGTCTGTGACCCTGTGTGTGCCTACCTGAAATTGGCTTTTTGGGGACGTTTTGGGTCATGTCCCATTTGTTGTGGGCGTGGCCAACAATGGAGGAAAGCAGGAAGAAAGTACAGCGAAGCTAAATGTTCAAAAACAGGGTGAATATCAGCATTGCTTTTTTTTACTGCAGATCAGCTGCGTTCACGTCTGTGTCTTCAAGCTTTAACTTTGACAGACTTTTAATTTGAAATAACTAAATCGCAATTACCAAGGCAGCTACACAGGTCAGTCATATGAAGTTGCATGACAGTTATGAGTATGTGTCAACCAAGGTTATTAATGTAAAGTCGGACTGTAGAAAAATTAAAACTGAACCAAAACTATCCTGTCTACTCTTGTTGAACCATGTTTTTAGTTTTAATCTTATTGTTCATGTGCAGAGTAAAAAAGAAAATAATTATTGGCTATTTTTACTGAACGCTAATTGAAAAATTCATGTAAATAAATTTGAAAATATTTTTTGTTAATGTACCTGTTGCAAACATACAGCATACCTATTCTGAACTTCTACCATTATACCTTTAAAAAATGCCACCCCTTCCAAAAATATTAAACCTTGAACTGAAAGGAAATAAAAACTAAACTAAAACTAAACATTTGTAAAAAAAAAATAAAATAAAAAAAAACAAAACAAATCCACTCTGGATCAATAGAAACACCTGAACGCAAAGTGCTGTATTCACACTACAGGACTTTCTTGATGCTTTTACTCCACTAC